>NC_088221.1:30453763-30553763 GCF_036934945.1 Oncorhynchus masou masou
TCGCTTCCTTTTAGGTGGTTATAGAATTTAACGGCTCTTTTCTGGATTTTGATAATTAGTGGGTATCGGCCTAATTCTGCTCTGCATGCATTATTTGGTGTTCTACGTTGTACACGGAGGATATTTTTGCAGAATTCTGCGTGCAGAGTCTCAATTTGGTGTTTGTCCCATTTTGTGAAGTCTTGGTTGGTGAGCGGACCCCAGACCTCACAACCATAAAGGGCAATGGGCTCTATGACTGATTCAAGTATTTTTAGCCAAATCCTAATTGGTATGTTGAAATTTATGTTCCTTTTGATGGCATAGAATGCCCTTCTTGCCTTCTCTCTCAGATCGTTCACAGCTTTGTGGAAGTTACCTGTGGCGCTGATGTTTAGGCCAAGTTATGTATAGTTTTTTGTGTGCTCTAGGGCAACAGTGTCAAGATGGAATTTGTATTTGTGGTCCTGGTGACTGGACCTTTTTTGGAACACCATTATTTTGGTCTTACTGAGATTTACTGTCAGGGCCCAGGTCTGACAGAATCTGTGCATAAGATCTAGGTGCTGCTGTAGGCCCTCCTTGGTTGGTGACAGAAGCACCAGATCATCAGCAAACAGCAGACATTTGACTGATTGTAGTAGGGTGAGGCCGGGTGCTGCAGACTTTTCTTGTGCCCGCGCCAATTCGTTGATATATATGTTGAAGAGGGTGGGGCTTAAGCTGCATCCCTGTCTAACCCCACGACCCTGTGTGAAGAAATGTGTGTGTTTTTTGCCAATTTTAACCGCACACTTGTTGTTTGTGTACATGGATTTTATAATGTCATATGTTTTACCCCCAACACCACTTTCCATCAGTTTGTATAGCAGACCCTCATGCCAAATTGAGTCGAAGGCTTTTTTGAAATCAACAAATCATGAGAAGACTTTGCCTTTGTTTTGGTTTGTTTGGTGGTCAATTAGGGTGTGCAGGGAGAATACATGGTCTGTTGTATGGTACTTTGGTAAAAAGCCAATTTGACATTTGCTCAGTACATTGTTTTCATTGAGGAAGTGTACGAGTCTGCTGTTAATGATAATGCAGAGGATTTTCCCAAGGTTACTGTTGGTTATATTCCACGGTAGTTATTGGGGTCAAATTTGTCTCCACTTTTGTGGATTGGGGTGATCAGTACTTGGTTGCACATATTGGGGAAGATGCCAGAACTAAGGATGATGTTAAAGAGTTTTAGTATAGCCAATTGGAATTTGTTGTCTGTATATTTGATCATTTCATTGAGGATACCATCAACACCACAGGCCTTTTTGGGTTGGAGGGTTTTCATTTTGTCCTGTAACTCATTCAATGTAATTGGAGAATCCAGTGGGTTCTGGTAGTCTTTAATAGTTGATTCTAAGATCTGTATTTGATCATGTATATGTTTTTGCTCTTTATTCTTTGTTATAGAGCCAAAAAGATTTGAGAAGTGGTTTACCCATACATCTCCATTTTGGATAGATAATTCTTTGTGTTGTTGTTTGTTTAGTGTTTTCCAATTTTCCCAGAAGTGGTTAGAGTCTATGGATTCTTCAATTACATTGAGCTGATTTCTGACATGCTGTTCCATCTTTTTCCGTAGTGTATTTCTGTATTGTTTTAGTGATTCACCATAGTGAAGGCGTAGTCTCAGGTTTTCCGGGTCTCTATGTTTTTGGTTGGACAGGTTTCTCAATTTCTTTCTTAGATTTTTGCATTCTTCATCAAACCATTTGTCATTATTGTTAATTTTCTTCGGTTTTCTATTTGAGATTTTTAGATTTGATAGGGAAGCTGAGAGGTCAAATATACTGTTAAGATTTTCTACTGCCAAGTTTACATCTTCACTATTACAGTGGAACATTTTACCCAGGAAATTGTCTAAAAGGGATTGCATTTGTTGTTGCCTAATTGTTTTTTGGTAGGTTTCCAAACTGCATTCCTTCCATCTATAGCATTTCTTAATGTTACTCAGTTCCTTTGGCTTTGATGCCTCATGATTGAGTATTGCTCTGTTTAAGTAGACTGTGATTTTGCTGTGGTCTGATAGGGGTGTCAGTGGGCTGACTGTGAACGCTCTGAGAGACTCTGGGTTGAGGTCAGTACAGTACTACTGCCAAGAGATGAGCTATAGGTGTACCTACCATAGGAGTCCCCTCGAAGCCTACCATTGACTATGTACATACATATGTATGTACATATGTACATACCCAGCGTGCAACAGAGCTGCAGGAGATGTGACCCGTTTTTGTTGGTTATGTTGTCATAGTTGTGCCTAGGGGGGCATATGTGGGAGGGAATGCTGTCACCTCCAGGCAGGTGTTTGTCCCCCTGTGTGCTGAGGGTGTCAGGTTCTTGTCCGGTTCTGGCATTTAGGTCACCACAGACTAGTACATGTCCCTGGGCCTGGAAATGATTGATTTCCCCCTCCAGGATGGAGAAGCTGTCTTCATTAAAGTATGGGGATTCTAGTGGTGGGATATAGGTAGCACACAGGATGACAGTTTTCTCTGTTAGGATCATTTCCTTTTGAATTTCTAGCCAAATGTAGAATGTTCCTGTTTTTATTAATTTAATGGAGTGAGTTAGGTCTGCTCTATACCAAATTAGCATACCCACTGAGTCCTTTCCCTGTTTCACACCTGGTAGTTTGGTGGATGGGACTACCAGCTCTCTGTAACCTAGAGGGCAACCAGTGGGTCTGTCTCCTCTATACCAGGTTTCTTGAAGGATGACAATGTCTGTATTACCAATTTCTTTGGTGAAGTCTTGGTTTCTGCTCTTTAGGCCAAAGGCAGATGACCTCAGGCCTTGGATATTCCAGGATGATATAGTGAAGGCTTTTTGTTCCAGAGTGTCCAATGTTGTTGGTCGTGGTTTGGCCTCAGGCCAGTAAGTGTGAGCAGAGCCTGCTGAGCATCTGGTACATGCCATTGGCTTGGGTGAGTGTGAGAGTGGGGGTTGGGACTGTTTGCCCGCTCACTACCTGGGCGTATGTGTGGCTTCCATGTTGAGGCCCTCTTTGCGGGGGTGGGGTGCATGGGGTGGGCAGGAGTGGCATAGGTCTGATCTGAGGGGGCCTAAATGGGGTGTGGGCATGGTTGACGTGGGGGGGTGTTGAGTGGTTGGAGTGGGGGTGTGGATGTGTCTGGGTGTGCTGTGGTCTGGATGTAATTCCTCTTGGCGTGGTTCCTCTATGTGTAGGTCCAGGGGGGAGGGGGGGTCCTGCAGGTCAGGGAGGGTGTCTCACTGGTCTGGGTGGGGTGTCTATTAATCTGTTGCTCCTGTGTGAAGTGTTGGGGATACGTTTGAGTGCAATGTCCTTTAGAGTTCGGGCAAATGTGGGCACTGCTGCCTTGTCGAGGTGGACCTGGTCATAGAGGCTGTTCAAGTCCAGGGTGGAGTGGTGGGCCAGGAAAACATTTGGTTTTGAGGCACAGTCACGGGAAATACTTGCGTTTACCCGCTGTATTGTGGCAGGGTGGAAGTCTTTTTGTGGTAGCAGGGTGGAGATAACCCCTTGTGCTTTGGGGAAAGTAGAAGAAGCCTTTTCAATCACTCCCTTCAGTGCTGTGGCCACCCTTTCCTGCTGTGCTCTCAGGTCGTTTGTGCCTGTGTGTATTATTATGTGGCTGGGTGAGCCTAGTTGGTCCTCAGACAGAAGGTTGAGGGCGCGCTGGGTGTTTGGACACCAGAGTTTAGACACACTGTGTTTGGGAAAAAGTTTTTTTCCTTCTATATATTTCCCATTTGAGCCCACTGTGCCATGCCAGGGGATGGTTTGTGTGGAAGATAAGGTTGCTGATGTTCCCATTTTTGTAATAGTCAGCAAAAAGTGTCTCTTGATTTTCTATAAGGAGCTTCATTTTGTAATCTTTTCTTGCTTTATCATTCTTTACATGCACAGGGTACTGTATTTTAATTACCTCTGAACAGCGGGAGGGAGCTTCTAAGACCTCTCCATTTGGTTGGGGTAGACTGTGTGACTCTCCTGCCATTGTTGGGCTAATGGGCTTTGACACCTCTCACTTGACACGTCAGTGCTTGTTGAAGCTGTATCAAGCTTGGCAGAATTATGTTAGAATGTTGTGTATTTTTCTTCTTGGCTTTTGGAGATAAAATATAGTTTCAGACTAAACATTACTCACTCAGTTCCAGGTTGGATGGTGTTTTCAAGTTTCTGTTGTTTTCCAGAGAATTTGCTGTATAGAGTAATAAATCTTGGTAGTTATGAACCTTCCAGGTGATTCCGTAATTCCGTCCAATATCACATTGAAGGTTTTAAGTTTTGATTTGAAGTGGGGGTTATGTTGTAGAGGGTAGAATCCAGTATGTGTTCCTGACAAAAAAATCCAAGTTTATCTATCTCCTAATCTATCTTTTTTAAAGAAAATGCTGAAAAATGCAGGAGCTCATCTGATCGTGACCTCTGCTCTGCTCTTTTCTCTCTGTCTCTCTCTCTCTCACCCTCTCTGTCTCTCTTTCTCTCTCTCCCTCTCTCTCTCTCTCTCTCTCTCTCTCCCTCTCCCTCTCTGTCGCTCTCTCTCCCTCTCTCTCTCTGTCTCTCTCTCTCTCTCTCTCTCTCTCGCTCTCTCTCCCTCTCCCTCTCTGTCGCTCTCTCTCTCTCCCTCTCTGTCTCCCTCTTTCTCCCCCCCTCTCTCTCTCTCTCTCTCTGTCTCTCTTTCTCTCTCTCTCCCTCACCCTCCCTGTCACTCTCTCTCTCTCTCTCTCTCCCTCTCCCTCTCTGTCTCTCTCTCTCTCTCCCCCTCTCTCTCTCTCTCCCCCTCCCTCCATCTCTCTGCCTCCCTCTCTCTGCCTCCCTCTCCCCCCTCTCTCTCTCCCTCCCTCCCTATCTCTCTCCCTCTCTCTCAATTAAATCTCAATTTAAGGGCTTTATTGGCAATGGAAACATATGTTAACATTGCCTTAGCAAATTAAGTAGATAATAAACAGAAGTGAAATAAACAATACAAATTAACAGTAAACATTACACTCACAAAAGTTCCAAAATAATAAAGACATTTGAAATGTCATATTATTATGTGCAAATAGTTAAGTACAAAAGGGAAGATAACATAAATATGCGTTGTATGTGTGTCTCTCCCCCCCTCCCTCTCTCTCTCTCCCTCTCCCTCTCTCCCTCCCTCTGCTCCCTTTCCCTCTCTGCTCCCTCTTCCTAAGAGGAAGAATGTAGATGTGCCTATATAACTAATGGTGACATCATTTAGTGTTCCCTGAATTAGACAATGATTGACAGCTACAGTATGTGCAGAGTGGCCCCGTTTCTGTTTGCCTCACTATCTTTCCTCTCTTTCTCTCTAGTATAACATTCAAATGAAGGCCTGTGTGTCTGTGGTGACGATGACATCATTTATTGTTTGTCTTTACATTGAAGTCAAATTCCTTGGTACAGTTTTGACTTTGGTTGCATAGATACAATCACACTCTCACAAACATAGACACACACAAGTACATTATTGTCCTCCACACCCGAAGGAATCCTGATGTGGCTGTGTTATTCTTCTTGCGTCAGACCCTAAAGTTCCCTCCCCAGTGAGGCAGACAGATGGACACTCTAACAAGGTAATGCTAGTGATTCATATGATATGGAATCTAATCAATCTGATTGCTCTCCTTATCAGAGAGGCTCTCCCTCCAATTACACTCTCACTCATTACAGAAGATGACATTGATATAGACCTGCCCTGGAACGTACACACACACGCACGTACGCACGCACACACACACACACACACACACACACACACACACACACACACACACACACACACACACACACACACACACACACATATGTCATAAAGAGGTGGTTGTAAAGAGGTGGTTGTAAAGCAGAAACTGAACTGTTAACTGTAGAGCCTGTGGACAGTTGTGTGTTGTGTATTGTGTATTGTGTGTTGTGTGTTGTGTGTTGTGTATTGTGTGTTGTGTGTTGTATATTGTGTGTTGTGTGTATTGTGTTGGGTATTGTGTGTTGTGTATTGTGTGTTGTGTGTTGCGTATTGTGTGTTGTGTATTGTGTTGTGTATTTTGTGTTGTGTGTTGTATATTGTGTGTTGTGTATTATGTGTTGTGTGTTGTATATTGTGTATTGTGTGTCGTGTGTTGCGTATTGTGTGTTGTGTATTGTGTGTTGTGTATTGTGTGTTGTGTATTGTGTGTTGTGTGTTGTATATTGTGTGTTGTGTATTGTGTGTTGTGTGTTGCGTATCGTGTGTTGTGTATTGTGTATTGTGTGTTGCGTATTGTGTGTTGTGTGTTGTATATTGTGTGTTGTGTATTGTGTGTTGTGTGTTGCGTATTGTGTGTTGTGTATTATGTTGGGTATTGTGTGTTGTTTATTTTGTGTTGTGTGTTGTGTTTTGTGCGTTGTGTGTTGTGTATTGTGTGTTGTGAATGGTCTGGACCCAGATATTCCTAAACAAACCACTACACACACACACATGCACGCGTGGGGTGGAGGGGGTGCCGCTATAAGGGTTGTGGGACAGGAAAGAGAAGAGCGGACCCCCACCCTCAATATGGAGGCTCAAGTTGCTTTACCTTACGTTACAAAAAGAAAACATCACATGTAAGAAAACTACAGTGTCAGTTTCTTTTGGGGTTTACAGCACGTGACACTCTTTGTGGAAGTGAATTGGGGAAGAGAGGAGAGGAAAAGGTAGAGCCATGATGACAGGATATGCCTGGCCAGATGGGAAAACCCCAGATGTGGCCATGCCAGGTGTCAGCCCAGGTCACAGAGCTGCAACACCGTGGTCCCTTCATCTCTTCCATCCCTACCTACCACCCCCTCACTCCATCCATCCCTTTATCCCTTCATCTGTCCCGTGCTGCAGGATCTGCTGACAGAGAGAGAGAGATAGAAAAATGGAGATAGTGAAGGAGAGGTAGGAGAGAGGGAAAGAGGAACAGGATTTAGAGAAAAACATCCCTGGTGTGTTCACCCTCATTGCAGGGCTGATGTGTGATGTGAGCCCTGCCACTGAGTCGGACCAGACACACACACTCTCTCTCTCTCTCTCTTCTCTCTCTCTCTCTCTCTCTCTCCTCTCTCTCGCCCTCTCTCTCTCTCCCTCTCCCTCTCTGTCTCTCTCTCTCCTTCTCTCTCTCTCTCTCTCTCTCTCTCTCTCTCTCTCTCTCTCTCTCTCTCTCTCTCTCTCAGCCTCTCACAACAGAGCATGGTACTGTTTAGAGCCCTGGCAGCATCACCTTAGTATTCCCTCTCGCTCTACACACTTCACCTATCTCTATCTCTCCTATCTGCAGTCAAGAGGGGGGAGACATGGCTGAGTTACTGGGCTTTCCACCAGACTGTGTGTCTGCCAAAACGAACTTGATGACCTGTACCCCAGCTCTCCTTCCTTCTCTCCTCTCTCTCTCCTCCTCTCTCTCATTCCTTCTCTCTTCTCTCTCCTTCCTTCTCTCTTCCCCTCGCTCTACTCTCTTCTTCCTTCTTTCCTCTCTCCTCTTTCTCCTTCCGTCTCTCCTTTCTCCTTCCTTCTCTCATCTCTCTCATTCCTTCTCCCTTCTCCCTCCTTCCCTCTCTCCTCTCTCTCCTTCCTTCTCTCCTCTCTCATTCCTTCTCTCTTCTCTCTCCTTCCTTCTCTCTTCCCCTCACTCTACTCTCTCCTTCCTTCTCTCCTCTCTCCTTCCTTCTCTCCTCTCTCTCCTTCCTTCCTTCTCTCCTCTCCCTCCTTCCTTCTCTCCTCCCCTCTCACCTCTCTCCTTCCTTCTCTCTTCTCTCTCCTTCCTTCTCTCTTCCCCTCAATCTACTCTCTCCTTCCTTCTCTCCTCTCTCTCATTCCTTCTCTCCTCTCTTGCATTCCTTCTCTCTTCTCTCTCCTTCCCTCTCTCCTCTCTCTCCTTCCTCCTCTCCTCTCTCATTCCTTCTCTCTTCTTTCTCCTTCCTTCTCTCTTCCCCTCGCTCTACTCTCTCCTTCCTTCTCTCCTCTCTCATTCCTTCTCTCTTCCCCTCGCTCTACTCTCTCCTTCCTTCTCTCCTCTCGACGAGGACAGTGCATACTGCAGTGCATACACGATTAGTCTCTCTGGGACCAGATCCAGAGTTTCTGTTTTATCTTCTGGTCTACTTACTAGAGAAAACATACTCCATCGCTTCAATTAGATATATGACATCCAGGGAAAAGACAAATATGTGTCTCATCTGTGCCGGTAAAATTCCAATTCTATATCTATACATTCAGTCTGTGTGTGTGTCGTTAGGCCAGCTCTTCTCCTGCAGGTGTGTTGAAGCTGCTAGCTACAGCCTCAGCATTAGTTAGAGAGGGGAAGTGGAAAGATCCACACTGCAGCCCTGCCAACAGATCTATACCACTGTACCCGGCCCAAGCCTCTACCGGTCCACACTGCAGTGAGGCCCCCCTCCTCTCTCTCGTCAGGCCAAGCCCAGGGTATGATGCCTAGCCAGGGCATAGAGTTAGGGCTGCAGACAGTAAGTTCTATATAAGAGGAAGTTGAAAGTCTAACAATACCTAACGCTCTAAAGAAACACTGTTTCCTGGCTACTCTGTGCAGACAGGCAGAATGTTGAGGGATTTAGAACTTCATCTAAGAGTTCTAACTTCTCTAATCTGTCTCAGCATTGGCACAACTTCTTATTTGAGACCATTTTTCTTATTTAAACACTTCTTTCGGAGCTAGCACATTTGGTTTCTTGGAAGTTGTGGGAATGTAAGTTTTCGGTTCCCAATTGGTTCTAGGAATGAAGCTATGTTTCCTGACCGGTAAAAAGTTCTGAGAATGGAAGTAACAAGGTGGCCTGTTCAGGCAACATGTTTTAATAAGACTGCTAGCTTAGGTTGACTGTTTTGAACTCCAACCACAGATAGGACCCATGGACACATCAGTGAGATTTGAACCTATGATCTTCTGTTCTTTATACATGGAGTTAGTCCCCACCAGGATGAGCTACTGTAGCATGCCATGGTTATTTAACATATACAACGCTGGATGTAATTAAATGTAATTTTTTAACTTTTGGGAATCTTCTGTTTAACTTCTGTTAAAGCAGCAGTGTCAAACTCATTCCTCTAAGCGCCGAGTGTCTGCAGGTTTTTGTTTTTTCCTTTCAATTAAGCCCTAGACAACCAGATGTGGAGAGTTCCTTACTAATTAGTGCCCTTAATTCATCAATCAAGTACAAGGGAGGAGCAAAAACCAGTAGAGACTCTGCCCTCCGTGGAATGAGTTTGACACCTGTGTGTTAACAAGATGTTGTTGTTTTTTGTCAAGTTCCTTATTATGTGCGGAAAATGTTCTAATGAGCAATAAGGTCAGAGGGGGTGTAGTATATGGGCAATATACCACGGCTAAGGGCTGTTCTTATGCACGGCGCAACGCAGAGTGCCTGGATACAGCCCTTAGCCGTGGTATGTTGGCCATATATCACAACCCCCTGAGGTGCCTTACTGCTATTATAAAACTGGTTACCAACGTAATTAGAGCAGTAAAAATACACGTTTTGTCATACCTGTGGTATACGGTCTGATATACCACGGCTGTCAGCCAATCAGTATTCAGGGCTCGAACCACCCAGTTTATAATGCCAAGCAACTATTCCACGCCTTTTCCCAGAAAGTTTTGTGAAGGTTGAATGTATCATAACTATAGGACAATCACGCTCTCGCCAAGCTCTAAGAAACATATGGTTCTCAGAACATTATATTCTAGCTGGGTTGTGTGAATACACAGATCCAAACATGCGGTGTTCACAAAGTGTAATGTATTGTTTATGACTAATCCCAGGAAACCGGGTGACAGAGTTCCATTAAATGGTGAGTAATATTGATGTGGTTGTGATTGTGACTTCAGTGGGAGGTTGGAGAGGAGATGGAGTTATTTATATAAAGCTGTGGAATAAGAACATTGTGAGGGGGTGGGTGGTAGCAGGGAACTAGGAACAGAGCCATGAGACAGTACAGAGGTGTTGCTGGGTATGAGAGAGTCTATCTTTATATCACTAACTCATGCCACATTGAAAAAATACTCAATTGTCCTACTTGAGTATAAGTAAAGATACCTTAATAAAAAATGACTCAAGTAAAAGTGAAAGTCACCCAGTAAAATACTACTTGAGTAAAAGTCTAAATGTATTTGGTTTTAAATATACTTAAGTATCAAAAGTCAATGGAATTGCTAAAATGTACTAAAATATCAAAAATATAAGCACAAACCATATTAAGCAAACCAGATGGGACACAATACAAATTATATTTGCTGATAGCCAGGGGCACACTCCAACACTCATAATTTACAATTTACAAACAAAACATTTGTGTTTAATAAGTCTGCCAGATCAGAGGCAGTAGGGATGACCAGGGATGTTCTCTTGATACATATGTGAATTGGGCCCTTTTCCTGTCTAAATGTAACTAAAAGTACTTTTTGGTGTCAGGGAAAATGTATGGATTAAAAAGTACATTATTTTCTTTCGAAAGGTAGTGAAGTAAAAGTAAAAGTTGGCAAAAATATAAATGATAAAGTACAGATACTCCCAAAAACTACTTAAGTAGTACTTTAAAGTATTTTTTATCTAAGTACTTTACACCATTGCACGTCGAAATGTTTAAAGATAAAACATTTTTTTTATTTTTTTTTATTTCACCTTTATTTAACCAGGTAGGCTAGTTGAGAACAAGTTCTCATTTGCAACTGCGACCTGGCCAAGATAAAGCATAGCAGTGTGAACAGACAACACAGAGTTACACATGGAGTAAACAATAAACAAGTCAATAGCACAGTAGGAAAAAAGAGTCTATATATACATTGTGTGCAAAAGGCATGAGGAGGTAGGCAAATAATAACAATTTTGCAGATTAACACTGGAGTGATAAATGATCAGATGGTCATGTACAGGTAGAGATATTGGTGTGCAAAAGAGCAGAAAAGTAAATAAATAAAAACAGTATGGGGATGAGGTAGGTAAAATTGGGTGGGCTATTTACCGATAAGAGTATGTACAGCTGCAGCGATCGGTTAGCTGCTGAGATAGCAGATGTTTGAAGTTGGTGAGGGAGATAAAAGTCTCCAACTTCAGCAATTTTTGCAATTCGTTCCAGTCACAGGCAGCAGAGAACTGGAACGAAAGGCGGACAAATGAGGTGTTGGCTTTAGGGATGATCAGTGAGATACACCTGCTGGAGCGCATGCTACGGGTGGGTGTTGCCATCGTGACCAGTGAACTGAGATAAGGCGGAGCTTTACCTAGCATGGACTTGTAGATGACCTGGAACCAGTGGGTCTGGCGACGAATATGTCGCGAGGACCAGCCGACTAGAGCATACAAGTCGCAGTGGTGGGTGGTATAAGGTCCTTTAGTAACAAAACAGATGGCACTGTGATAAACTGCATCCAGTTTGCTGAGTAGAGTGTTGGAAGCTATTTTGTAGATGACGTCGCCGAAGTCGAGGATCGGTAGGATAGTCAGTTTTACTAGGGTAAGTTTGGCGGCGTAAGTGACGGAGGCTTTGTTGCGGAATAGAAAGCCGACTCTAGATTTGATTTTCGATTGGAGATGTTTGATATGAGTCTGGAAGGAGAGTTTACAGTCTAGCCAGACACCTAGGTACTTATAGATGTCCACATATTCAAGGTAGGAACCATCCAGGGTGGTGATACTAGTCAGGCGTGCGGGTGCAGGCAGCGAACGGTTGAAAAGCATGCATTTGGTTTTACTAGCGTTTAAGAGCAGTTGGAGGCCACGGAAGGAGTGTTGTATGGCATTGAAGCTTGTTTGGAGGTTAGATAACACAGTGTCCAAGGACGGGCCGGAAGTATATAGAATGGTGTCGTCTGCGTAGAGGTGGATCAGGGAATCGCCTGCAGCAAGAGCAACATCATTGATATATACAGAGAAAAGAGTCGGCCCGAGAATTGAACCCTGTGGCACCCCCATAGAGACTGCCAGAGGACCGGACAGCATGCCTTCTGATTTGACACACTGCACTCTGTCTGCAAAGTAGTTGGTGAACCAGGCAAGGCAGTCATCAGAAAAACCAAGGCTACTGAGTCTGCCGATAAGAATATGGTGTCGAAAGCCTTGGCAAGGTCGATGAAGACGGCTGCACAGTACTGTCTTTTATCGATGGCCGTTATGATATCGTTTAGTACCTTGAGCGTGGCTGAGGTGCACCTGTGACCAGCTCAGAAACCAGAAACAGCGGAGAAGGAACGGTGGGATTCGAGATGGTCAGTGACCTGTTTGTTGACTTGGCTTTCGAAGACCTTAGATAGGCAGGGCAGGATGGATATAGGTCTGTAACAGTTTGGGTCCAGGGTGTCTCCCCCTTTGAAGAGGGGGATGACTGCGGCAGCTTTCCAATCCTTGGGGATCTCAGACAATATGAAAGAGAGGTTGAACAGGCTGGTAATAGGGGTTGCGACAATGGCGGCGGATAGTTTCAGAAATAGAGGGTCCAGATTGTCAAGCCCAGCTGATTTGTACGGGTCCAGGTTTTGCAGCTCTTTCAGAACATCTGCTATCTGGATTTTGGTAAAGGAGAACCTGGAGAGGCTTGGGCAAGTAGCTGCGTGGGGGGGGGGCGGATCTGTTGGCCGAGGTTGGAGTAGCCAGGCGGAAGGCATGGCCAGCCGATGAGAAATGCTTGTTGAAGTTTTCGATAATCATGGATTTATCGGTGGTGACCGTGTTACCTAGCCTCAGTGCAGTGGGCAGCTGGGAGGAGGTGCTCTTGTTCTCCATGGACTTCACATGTAAAACATGTACTTCATGCGTATGCACCCTGCTGCCATCCACATATAACGGATCCTGGGGACAGAGAGACACCTCCACAGACTTAAACTGAGAGAAAGGAGGGATAGACAAAGAGAAGAAGACTCTTATAAAAGACTTTGCATGTCTGTTTCATTCCTGTGGTTAGGGCACACCTTAACGCACAATCCTAGACCACCTTTACTCCACACACAGAGAAGCATTGTCAGAAGGTGAATTCACCAATTTGTAAGTCGCTCTGGATAAGAGCGTCTGCTAAATGACTTAAATGTAAATGTAAATGTAAGCATACAAAGCTCTTCCTCACCCTACATTTGACAAATCTGACCATAATTCTATCCTCCTGATTCCTGCTTACAAGCAAAAACTAAAGCAGGAAGCACCAGTGACTCGGTCAATAAAAAAGTGGTCAGATGAAGCAGATGCTAAGCAACAGGACTGTTTTGCTAGCACAGACTGGAACATGTTCTGGGATTCTTCCGATGGCATTGATTTGTACAACACATCAGTCACTGGCTTCATCAATAAGTTCATCGATGACGTTGTCCCCACAGTGACTGTACGTACTGTGGCGTACAGCAGGTCAGCCACCAGGGGGAGACTCGCCGAGGCCTGGTGATAGACGGAGTTTATATAGGGAGGCGATGGCTCCATCTAATCCATTCTCCAATCTAACTCCTCTACAGGAGGAAGACACAAGGTCTACTGGACCTCACCAAGGAGGTGTGGGAAGCCCAACTGACCCCCTAACGCAGCGTGGTAGAGAATGTTGAGACGATGAGGGAGCGCATGACAGTCGTATGGCCAATCGTGAGGGAACATATGGAGAAGGCACAACGCGCCCAAGCCCAGGTCTAATCAAATCAAATCAAATTTATTTATATAGCCCTTCGTACATCAGCTGATATCTCAAAGTGCTGTACAGAAACCCAGCCTAAAACCCCAAACAGCAAGCAATGCAGGTGTAGGAGCACGGTGGTTAGGAAAAACTCCCTAGAAAGGCCAAAACCTAGGAAGAAACCTAGAGAGGAACCAGGCTATGTGGGGTGGCCAGTCCTCTTCTGGCTGTGCTGGGTAGAGATTATAACAGAACATGGCCAAGATGTTCAAATGTTCATAAATGACCAGCATGGTCGAATAATAATAAGGCAGAACAGTTGAAACTGGAGCAGCAGCACGGCCAGGTGGACTGGGGACAGCAAGGAGTCATCATGTCAGGTAGTCCTGGGGCATGGTCCTAGGGCTCAGGTCCTCCGAGAGAGAGAAAGAGAGAGAGAAGGAGAGAATTAGAGAACGCACACTTAGATTCACACAGGACACCGAATTGGACAGGAGAAGTACTCCAGATATAACAAACTGACCCCAGCCCCCCGACACATAAACTACTGCAGCATAAATACTGGAGGCTGAGACAGGAGGGGTCAGGAGACACTGTGGCCCCATCCGAGGACACCCCCGGACAGGGCCAAACAGGAAGGATATAACCCCACCCACTTTGCCAAAGCACAGCCCCCACACCACTAGAGGGATATCTTCAACCACCAACTTACCATCCTGAGACAAAGCTGAGTATTGCCCACAAAGATCTCCGCCATGGCACAACCCAAGGGGGGGCGCCAACCCAGACAGGATGACCACAGCAGTGAATCAACCCACTCAGGTGACGCACCCCTTCAGGGACGGCATGAGAGAGCCCCAGTAAGCCAGTGACTCAGCCCCTGTAATAGGGTTAGAGGCAGAGAATCCCAGTGGAAAGAGGGGAACCGGCCAGGCAGAGACAGCAAGGGCGGTTCGTTGCTCCAGAGCCTTTCCGTTCACCTTCCCACTCCTGGGCCAGACTACACTCAATCATATGACCCACTGAAGAGATGAGTCTTCAGTAAAGACTTAAAGGTTGAGACCGAGTTTGCGTCTCTGACATGGGTAGGCAGGCCGTTCCATAAAAATGGAGCTCTATGGGAGAAAGCCCTGCCTCAGCTGTTTGCTTAGAAATTCTAGGGACAATTAGGAGGCCTGCGTCTTGTGACCATAGCGTACGTGTAGGTATGTACGGCAGGACCAAATCAGAGAGATAGGTAGAGCAAGCCCATGTAATGCTTTGTAGGTTAGCAGTAAAACCTTGAAATCAGCCCTTGCTTTGACAGGAAGCCAGTGTAGGGAGGCTAGCACTGGAGTAATATGATCAAATTTTTTGGTTCTAGTCAGGATTCTAGCAGCCGTATTTAGTCTACAATCGGGGAGCCCAGCCCCGAGAATTCCAGGTGGGAGTCAGGGTGTTGGTCTTAATCCCCACGGCCGAAAGTAAATTCCTGGCAACATGGCATGGGCCATTCGAGTTGTTACGCGAACAACCGCGAACCCCAAGAAATGCAAACTAGCGTTCGAGGAGGTGGAGTACCTGGGGTATTTGATCGGACAGGGGAATGTCAAGCCCCAGGAGAGGAAGGTTCACGCGGTACGTGACTGGCCCGTTCCACGCACCAAGACACAGGTCAAGTCCTTCCTGGGACTGGCAGGATACTATAGCCGGTTTATCCCCAACTTTGCGGCTATAGCTTCCCCCCTCACCGATCTAACCAGGGCCCACCTCCCGAAAACAGTGAAATGGACGGATGAGACAGAAGCGGTGTTCAGCCGCCTAAAGGAAGCGCTGTGCTCCCATCCGATTCTCATAACGCCCGATTTCCAGGTGCCGATGGTGATCCAGACAGATGCATGTGATACGGGACTAGGGGCTGTTCTGTCCCAAATACACGATGGGGAGGAGCACCCCATCATGTACATCAGCCGAGAGCTGATACCTAGAGAAAAAAACTAGTCTATTGTTGAGAAAGAGTGTCTCGCCTTGAAGTGGGCGCTAGACACTCTCAAGTATTACCTGTTAGGTACCCACTTCACCCTGGTCACGGACCATGCTCCCCTGGTCTGGATAGCCAGGGAAAGGACACAAATGATCCGGTCACCAGGTCATTCTTGTCCCTTCAACGTTTCTCTTTTTCTGTTGTGCACAGGTCAGAGGCGAAGCATGGAAATGCAGATGCACAATCGAGAAGGGAGACATACGTTGCACTGATGACAGTCCTCTCCTCGACAGAGCTAAGGGCAGGGTGGGGTGGGGGTGGGGGGTGGCGTACAGCAGGTCAGCCACCAGGGGGAGACTCGTCGAGGCCTGGTGACAGATGGAGTATACATCACGAGGCGATGGCTCCATCTGCTGGACGTGCCAGATCTCGACGGGCTCTCGGGCCAGGACTAATTGGGGCTGATGGGAGACTGCTGTACAAGTCCCATAAAGCTGCCAGAAGGGCAGCACACAGGAGAGAGACTGGGGGAGGAAAGGACTCCCGTATAGTTGGGGACGGCACCAGAGATAACAGAAGGGAGTTCAGTTTTTGATCCCCACAGGATACAACAAGGCCCCGGAGCCCAGAAGACGGTATCCCGGAGGGGGTCTCTTGGGGGAGACCTATTCTTTTCTTTTGGACTTTTATTTGAATAAACACCTTTGAAACTGAGCTAATCCACTGTCTGTGTCTGATCTGTGTAAACATTTTGACCCAACCCCCTGGTCTGCCACGGTACATTTCCCAACCAGATGCCATGGATTACAGGCAACATCCGCACTGAGCTAAAGGGTAGAGCTGCCGCTTTCAAGGAGTGGGACTCTAACCCGGAAGCTTATAAGACATCCCTCTATACCCTCCGACGAACCAGGCAAAGTGCCATTACGGGACTAAGATCAAATCGTACTACACCGGCTCCGACACTCATCAGATGTGGCAGGACTTGCAAACTATTACAGACTACAAAGGGCAGTACAGCCGCGGGCTGCCCAGTGACACGAGCCTACCAGACGTGCTAAATTACTTCTATGTTCACTTCGAGGCAATCTACACCATTATCCCAGAAACCCTAGACCCACTCCAATTTGCATACTGTCCCAACAGATCCACAGATGATGCAATCTCTGTTGCACTCCACACTGCCCTTTCCCACCTGGACAAAAGGAACACCAATTTGAGAATACTATTCATTGATGACAGCTCAGCGTTCAACACCATAGTGCTCTCAAAGCTCATAACTAAGCTAAGGACCATGGGACTAAACACCTCCTTTTGCAACTGGATCCTGGACTTCCTGATGGGATGCCCCCAGGTGGTAAGGGTAGGTAACACATCCGCCATGCTGATCCTTAACACGGGGGCCTCTCAGACCCCTCCTGTACTCCCTGTTCACTCATGGCCAGGCACAACTCAACACCATCATTAAGTTAGCTGATGACATAACAGTGGTAGGCCTGATCACCGACAACGATGAGACAGCCTATAGGGAGAGGTCAGAGACCTGGTAGTGTGGTGCCAGGACAACAACCTCTCTCTCAACGTGATCAAGACAAAGAAGATGATTGTGGACTACAGGAAAAGTAGGACCGAGCAGGACCCCCATTCTCATCGACGAGGCTGTAATGGAGCAGGTTGAGAGCTTCACTTTCCTTGGTGTTCACATCACTAACAAACTATCATGGTCCAAATACACAAAGAGTATCGTGATGAGGGCATGACAAAACCTATTCCCCCTCAGGAGACTGAAAAGATTTGGCATGGGTCCTCAAAAGGTTCAAAAGGTTCTACAGCTGCACCATCGAGACTGGTTGCATCACTGCTTGGTATGGCAACTGCTCAACCTCCGACCACAAGGCACTACAGAGGGTAGTGCGAACAGCCCAGTATATCACTGGGGCCAAGCTTCCTGCCATCCTGGACCTCTATACCAGGCGGTGTCAGAGGAAGGCCCTAAACATTGTCAAAGACTCCAGCCACCCTAGTCATAGACTGTTCTCTCTGCTACCGCACTGCAAGCAGTACCGAGCACCAAGTCTAGGTCCAACAGGCTTCTCAACAACTTCTACCACAAAGCCATAAGACTCCTGAACAGCTAATCAAATGGCTTCCCAGACTATTGGCATTGCCACCCCCTCTCTTTTCCACTGCTGCTATCCTCTGTTATTATCTATGCATAGTCACTTTAACTGCATGTACATATTACCTCAATTACCGATGCCCCTGCACATTGACTCTGTACTGTTACCCCCTGTGTATAGCCTCCTATTGTTATTTTACTGCTGCCCTTCAATCATTTTTTACTTGTATTTCTTATTTTTTTACTCATCTATTTTTTACTTAACACGTATTTTTCTTAAAACTGCATTGTTGGTTAAGGTCTTTTAAGTAAGCATTTCACTGTAAGGTTTACACCTGTTGTAAACAGGTTTGATTTGATCGTGGATATCACCTATGCTGTAGTATAGACCCATACACTAACCTCTAACCCCCTGGACTGAGTTCCAGTTCAATGACCCGGACCTATTAACCTCTGATTAGAGCCCAAGGGCCTCGACCTTCCCCCTGGCTGTTTACAGTAAAACACTCAAGTGTATGAATGTTGCGTAGCGTGACACTGAGATGTGTGTGTGTCTATCTGTGTTTGTGTGTGTGTGTGTGTTTCTGTCTGTGTTTGTGTGTGTGTCTGTCTGTGCATTGCCTTGCGTGCCACAGGCCGGTGCTGTGAGATGCTGGCTGTGTGTGAATGTGTATCTTAACCTCCTAATCCACATTCTTTCCTAAACAAAAGCAGCCAGGTTGGTATTTAGGAAACACTTTGTGGTTTTCCAAGTCCTCTCACACCACACACTAAAAACTCATGGCCAGGGTCAGGAGGCCTGTTTGAGGGTACATAGAGGAGACAGCGTATACAGAGTTTGTGAGTGTTTATGAGAGTTTATTTGGTTATGACTATTATATGAGGAGAGAGAGGGAAGGCATTTATGACAGATGGTGTACGTAAGTCAATTTCTATTTGTATGTGTGTGCACTGTGTACGTGTGGAGCAACAGAGGGAGAGGGTATGTGTGTATATGTGGTGGTTATGAAACAGAGATTTATAGTTACACAAGAGAAGACTCTGACCGTCTAACACAACTCCAACCCTACTGGCTGCCTAAACCAGATACAAACAGATAGAGGGAGATAGCGATAGCGAGAGAGGAAGCAAGAGATTAAGAGAAAATAAAATAGAGAAAGCAAAAAGAAAGAGTGAGAGAAAGATGAAGCAAAATAGAGAGATTGTGAGAAAAAGGTCAAGAAAAAGAGATTGAAGGAAAGAGAAGCAAAAAACAGAGGGTGATTAGGTTCAGGTTTGTCTTGAACTTGCTGCTCTCTGCCTATAACTGTTCTGTACTTTGTCATGTATTTGTATGTTTTATGTGGACCCCAGGATGAGTAGCTGCTGCATGTGCAGTAACAAATGGGATCCTAATAAACTAAACTAAACTGAGACTGATCATTCAGAATCACTGTGTTCACATTAGAAGTGGTAGTTCATATTCCTTTTCCCTACTCTCCACTCCTCTTCTCCTTTTCTATTTCCTCCTCATCTCCTTTTAGTCTCTGCCCTTCCCTTTCTTTCACCTCCCATCTTCCTCATGTTGGACAGTCAGGGCCAGTTTCCTCAGTCTCATGATGGTCTGCAGACCCAGAAGAACAGAGAGAGACAGAGAAATCTGCAGACACAGAGAGAGAGGCGTATGCAGACAGAGAGAGAAGTCTGCAGACAGAAAGAGAGAGAGACATCTGCAGACAGAGAGAGAGAGAGAAGTCTGCAGACACAGAGAGAGATCTGCAGACACAAAGAGAGATCTGCAGACACAGAGAGAGAGAGGTCTGCAGACAGAAAGAGAGAGAAAGACATCTGCAGACAGAGAGAGAGAGAGAAGTCTGCAGACACAGAGAGAGAGAGAAGTCTGCAGACAGAGAGAAAGACATCTGCAGACAGAGAGAGAGAGAGAAGTCTGCAGACACAGAGAGAGATCTGCAGACACACAGAGAGAGAAGTCTGCAGACAGAGAGAGAGACATCTGCAGACACAAAGAGAGAGAGAGAGAGACATTTGCAGACAGAGAGAGAGAGAGAAATATGTAGACAAAGAGATAGAGAGAGAGACATTTGCAGACAGAGAAAGAGAGAGAGAGACATAGACAGAGAAATATGCAGACACAGAGCGATACATAGAGAGACAGAGGGAGAGAGGCCAGAACGCCCTATATCCGAGATTGAACATCCTCACAGCAGAAATGTGCAATCTCTTCATTACTAGGAAATGCTTACTACACACTTGACAACTGAGTCGTGAGGTGAGGCGTAGGCCTACATCCCCATGTGATGTGAAGTGAGAGACATCAGAGAAAAAAACAGTTGAGAAAACAATTGTTTTGTTGCTGGATTGAATTGGACTCAATCAATTTGATCAAAATAATGGTTTAATTTGTAGGTCAGTGCTTGTTTCCTACATAGCCTTGTGGTGGAAAAGGTACCCAATTGTCATACTTGAGTAAAAGTAAAGATAAAATAATAGAAAATGTAAAAGTAAAACTGAAAGTCACTAGTAAAATACTACTTGAGTAAAAGTCTATCAGTGTTTGGGTTAAATATTGTGTCGCACCATAGGTTAGCCACCAGAGGGAGACTCGTCGAGGCTTGGTGACAGACGGAGTCTACATCACGCAGCGATGGCTCCCTCTACTGCACATGCCAGGTCTCGCCGGGCTTTCCGGCCAGTACTAACTGGGTTGAATGTGGTTTGTGAGTATTCATGGGGCTGATTGCTCACCAGCTGGACGAGTCCCATAAAGCTGCAAGAAGGGCAGAACACGGGGCGGGGACTGGGGAAGAGAGGTTACTCCCGAATAGCCATGCTCAGTACCAGAGATGACGGAGGGAGCTCGGTTTTGTTCCCCACAGGATATAGTGAGACCCCGGAGCCCAGAAGAAGGTATCCCAGAGGAGTTTTCTCTTTGTTTATTATTTAAATAAACACCCTTGAAACCAAGCTAATACAATTCTGTCCATGTCTGATCTGTGTAAACGTCTTGATCAAACCCGCTGGTCTGACACAAGTGGTGGAGAATGCGGGCATTCTGATAACGTGGTCAGATCAGGGCTGACGTTTATGCAGCATCAGTATGCACGAGTTGATAGCGCAGTTTGTCTGGGCCCAACAAGCGCAACAGGCAGTGCAGGAACGAACACTGGAGGAACATCGGCTACAAAATGTCTGCATCGTTGAGTAAATCAGGAAGCTACAAGGAGGAGCGCCTACTGAATTGCTTACCAGTTTTTAATCAAGCTAACAGGGGACAACGACATCAAAACATACCTCTGCACATTTGAACGGACAGCACTATGGGAAGTATGGCCAAGCCTGAAATGGGAAAGTCTGCTGGCCCAGTTCCTGTCCAGGAATGCCCAAAAGTGACCTACTGCGCATCAACAGGACATCGTTCCGAACTGACGTATCCACCCTCTCCATCATAGATAAAGTGGTCATGGATCGCTTCTTATGGGCGCTACCCCACGTCATGAAGAGGGCAGTGAGTCTACGCGTGCCCCAGACCTTGGAGGACCTCCTGGGAGCAGTGGAGACACATCAGAACACTGAGGGAACAGAAGGACAACTCCACTGCCGTATACCCTGGACTGAAAGTCAGTGGGGCTAAAGGGCCGCAGAACCGTGAAGAGATGGCCGGGGAGAGACGGCTGGGGAGAGACGACCCACCGCCAACGAACCTAAGGTAGATGGAGACCAAAGGAAGTGTTGTGAGTGTGGCGCCCAGGGGCACCTTGCATGGAATTGCCCAGCTCGAGAGGAGTCAGTGCCATCAGAGAACCCGGGAGGCGAGGTGGGCCATGCAGTGAACTACATCACCTCCTGTTGGGCGCACCGCAGACCTATGGTCCCGGTGAAAGTCGACCGACACAACACAGAAGCTCTATTGGACTCCGGGAGTCTAGATCCGCTCGTAGCCACGAGCCTGCTGTCTCAGGGGACTGAACATGGCGGGAGATATCAGTTTCCTGTGTCCATGGTGACCCCAAACGGTATCTGAACATACAGGCCAACATCGTGATGCCACAAGGGAGCTGCCAGATGAGGGTGGGTGCTGTACCCGAGTTGCCGGTACTCCATCTCGTGGGACGAGATTTTCCGTTGTTTGATACAATGTGGAGGCCACGAGCTGAGGGTGGAGGCACGAGCTAAGGAAAAGGGTACGAGCTAAGGAAAAGGGTACGAGCTAAGGAAAAGGGTACGAGCTAAGGAAAAGGGTACAAGCTAAGGAAAAGGGTACGAGCTAAGGAAAAGGGTACGAGCTAAGGAAAAGGGTACGAGCTAAGGAAAAGGGTACGAGCTAAGGAAAAGGGTACAAGCTAAGGAAAAGGGTACGAGCTAAGGAAAAGGGTACGAGCTAAGGAAAAGGGTACGAGCTAAGGAAAAGGGTACGAGCTAAGGAAAAGGGTACGAGCCAGCGGGAGACAAGAGCGAGGACGACCTATTTCCTGCGTTGCCCAGAAGCAAACGGTTGACAAACCCATATCTACGTGTCCGTAATCAGAGTCCGAGGGGGCGCTGGAAACCGACCGCCCTGGTGAACAACTGGAGGAGGAGCCCATCCTCCCCCTCATCGATTTCGAGGGACCAGCCGAGACACCCACCATGGGCCAACTGAGGGGACAGTTTGGGCCTGCCCAGTGGAGGATCCGAACTTGAAAGCCGGTGGATGGCCAGCTACTTCCGGGGGTGAGTGACTGGGGATACCCCCATTTCCAAATCAAGGATAAACGTTTGTATCAGGTGTTGCGCCAACAGGGGGAACTTCGAGAGGTACTGTTGGTGCCCTGAAGGTACGTGGGAACTGTTCTTCAGCTGGCCAACACCCATCTGTTGGGGGCGCGCCTGGGAATAGAGAAGACCCAGGAACGGATCGCCGCCCAGTTACACGCATCGCCATGGACATGGTGGCACACCTGGTAAAAATAGCAACGAGAACAATGGTACATCCTGGTAATTGTAGATTATGTCACCCAGTATCCCGAGGCCATTCCCCTATGGGCAGAAGGGCAGCCCATGGGGGTGGGGACTGGGGAAGAGAGGTTACTCGTGTGCAGTCGTGCTGAGTACCAGAGATAACGGAGGGAGCTTGGTTTTTGTTCCCCACAGGATACAGTGAGACCCGGAGGCCTGAAGCCGTTTTCCCGGAGGAGGTCAATTGGATGAGTCCTATTCTTTTCTCTTTGTTTATTATTTAAATAAACACCCTTGAAACCGAGCTGGTTTGCCTGTCACGGATCACTAGGAGTGGTGGGTGTGGAGTCAGGAGCAGAGAGCAGTGCTTCCAATGAATATGTTTTATTCAGCTGGGTCCAGCCAACAACCAGTCAAAATGACCAATAAACCGATAAGTCCCCCAACCAGGGAAAATAACGGACAGCAAACACGTAAGAGCAAAACAATAATACACCACTGACATAAAGGATAAACCCGCACAAAAGCAGGTGGGACCTGGGAGTTTAAATAGCCCCTAATTAAAAACAAATAAGATACAGGTGAAAACAATCAAGACAAAACCAACAGAAAAGAAAAAGGAATCGGTGTTAGTCGTGACATCCCCACAATATACTTAGGTATCAAAAGTAAATGTACTGTAGTTGCTAAAATATACTTATGTATCAAAAGTAAATGTATAAATAATTTTAAAAAATCATTATACTGAGCAAAACAGACTGCAATATTTTTAAATGTATGGATAGCCAGGGGCACACCAACACGCAGACATCATTTACAAACTAAGCATGTGTGTTTAGTGAGTCTGCCAGATCAGTGGCAGTAGGGATGTCCAAGGATGTTCTCTTGATAAGTGTGTGAATTGGACCTTTTTCCTGTCCTGCTAAGCATTCAAAATGTAACTAATACCTTTGGGTGTCAGGGAAAATGTATTGTCAAGGAAAAAGTACATTATTTTCTTTAGGAATGTAGAGAAGTAAAAGTCAAAAATAGAAATAGTAAAGTACAGATACCCCCAAAAAATACTTAAGTGGTACTTTAAAGTATAAGTACTTTACACTACTGTGGAAAGGAGCGTTCAATCATAAAGGAGAAGATTAGGAGACAAGGACAGGGTAATCCTGGCAGGGGCTTTCTAAGAAAGGTCTCTATTCATTTAAACGCAAACTAGCAAGGATTTAACACTGATGTCTACAAAATACTGCAACAATGTGTTCTTCCTATAGTAGATGGATTTACATGCATTCACATACACATGCAACAAACACACATACACGCCACACTAGTCCAGTCAGTCAGAACGAGGTGCTGCAGTCAGTAATTACACTGGCAGATTAATGATTCAAGATCTGGACAGGTCCTATTACAGCACAGGTGCTAAGGCCTGATCGGGTCACACATGCACTTCATGGGATCTGCTCTGTATGTGTTTGTGTGAGAGAGAGACATCATATGCTGTTCTGTCAGGATGATGGTGTGATAGACTCTGTCATTAAAGGGGCAGTGCAGTCAAAAATCAGTTTTGCCTGTGTTTTATATATTATACAACAGCTGATGAAACTAACGCTGTAAAAATGTTATTTCCTGATAGTTGCTGGTTGAAAATACAATCTACACGGGACCTGACATCACCATGTGATAAATTGGTTAGTAGACCAATAACTGTTTCAAACTCTCGTTTTCAACTTCCCCCTCCCCACTCCCAGAAAGTCCTAGCAAATTTCTGGCCTGAGAAATAGTTTTTTTTTGTCAAAAAGGAATTATTGCCAATTTTAATGGAAATCTATTACAGTAAGGTAGGCTACTCAATTGTTACCCATAAATGATTTGATATCAATATTAAAATGGCTGCACTGGGCCTTTAACACTGACACTCCTCAACTTACACACTGTCATCTGACACTCTTTAGAGAACGTTCCCTTAAGTCTCATTAGGTCATTACCTAAGGTTTACATAGGAATGTTCCAGTAATGTGTTAGGTCTGTTTCCAAGAGACCGTTCCCTTAATGTCAAACAGAATTTACCAGAACATGGCTACCATGTTCTCAGAATATTCAATATTAATGTTCTAGACACGTTTCATGGGAACGTTGCAAGAACATTCATGTGTCCAGTTTTCTGAGGGTTAGGAGAATATTTAATCAACGTCTGTCACGCCTTGGTCTTAGTATTTTTGTGTTTTAGTTAATTAGTTGGTCAGGCCAGGGTGTGACATGGGTTTATGTTGTATTTCGTATTGGGGTTTTGTTGGTATTGGGATTGCGGCTGAGTAGGGGTGTTGCATAGGTTTGGCTGCCTGAGGCGGTTCTCAATCAGAGTCAGGTGATTCTCGTTGTCTCTGATTGGGAACCGTATTTAGGTAGCCTGGGTTTCACTTTGTATTTCGTGGGTGATTGTTCCTGTCTCTGTGTAGTTTCACCAGATAGGCTGTAATTAGGTTTCACGTTTTGTTGTTTTTGTATTTGTATTCAGTTATTTCATGTACCACGATTGTTTCATTAAAAACATGAGTAACCAACACGCTGCATTTCGGTCCGACTTTCTTGCGACAAATGAAGAACGTCGTTACAACGTCACACCAAACACACAAAGAGCATGGTTGCCATGTTCTCAGAATATAAGATATTAAAGGAATTCTCTGGTACTTTTCTATACTTTTTGCAGATAAGTTGGTGGCAGTCGGTGCCATTTAAGAGGGAGGGCAAAAATAAAATGATGAGCATGGCCTTACTTCTATTACAGCATATTGGATGACTGTCATTCATATTCCGTTCACCCAACTCAATGTAACATCAATAGGTTTAGGCTACTACATGATGCTCAAATCTGACCTATTTCCATCATGAGGTTGCAACAACCTAGCCTACAAATGAAAGTTTATAACGTGGGTGCACAGGTTGAGAGACAAGTTGGAGTAATCAAGGTGACAGACAGTGACGTCCTAAAAACGTCTTAACTCAATGAGTCCCAACGTGACACAGTCCCGATTTGGAATTTGAACCTTCTTTAAATTTCTTGTGTTGAGCTACAGACTTCTGGGTTGTATCATTGGATTTGTCTATTTCTTCTGCATCCTAATGGTACCACCCATTAGTCTGTGTAATTAACAGGGGATGAGCTAGAGCGGTGTTTGTGAGACAAGTGCCGGGTCTTTTTTATATAAATGTCTGTAGAGTCTGAATGGTTTGATTTGCGGTATCTATGAAAAGCTGAGACTGTCATGCATATGTAACGTGTTTTCCTCTATGACGCTCACAAGCTACACAAGAGTCCTTAGAAGGTAAGCAACTTTGTTGTGGGTGTGGCCACAAAAACGGTGAACTCATCATGAGAGGCCGCAATGGCTCGCGGGTCTGCGTACCCTCATCCATACGCACCTCCATACCTTTTACAGCTAATTTCCTGTAATTCTACATATCATGCCATAGGGTGGAGAGAAATGTTTGCGGTTTTTAATATAATATCTGACTGAGACTGACCATGATAACAAGTTTAGATAGCTGGCCGCAAAACTAACTTAGCAATCTAAAAAAGGTTAGCTGACTGACGATCAGTGACTGACATAACAAGGGTAAAACTGCTAAAACTTGTTTAGTCTACTATAAAATTGTTTTGGGGGGAATTGATCCAAGGGCCTTCAAAAGAGGGGCCACTAGTTGCCCATCCTTGTTCTACACAGAAGATCATAGGAAATCCAAGGACAGAGTGTCTATAATACTGTAATAAGCTCTCATAGTTGGTGTCACAAACTCCACACAGTTGTCACTGACTAGTTGGATATTCATTTCCCACTGAGCAAACAATTTCTATACTTAGGAATTCATTCATGTTGCTTTGTGCTTATTTTTGCTTTGTGTTGTCCTTTTTTTTAAAATTGACATTTGTCAATAAAACAAATGAATTCAGCTGTTTATGTCAACTTGTTTTGTGTTCTACTTATAGTCCTGAAAATAAAATGGTGAAACACTTCATTGTGCGGCTAAATATAAGGGCCGGAGATACAGTTGAAGTAGGAAGTTTACATTCACCTTAGCCAAATACATTTAAACTCAGTTTTTCACAATTCCTGACATTTAATCCTAGTAAATATTCCCTTTCTTAGGTCAGTTATGATCACCACTTTATTTTAAGAATGTGCAATGTCAGAATAATAATTGAGAGAATTATTTATTTCAGCTTTTATTTCTTTCATCACATTCCCAGTGGGTCAGAAGTTTACATACACTCAATTAGTATTTGATAGCATTGCCTTTAAATTGTTTAACTTGGGTCAAACGTTTTGGGTAGCCTTCCACAAGCTTCCCACAATAAATTGGGTGAATTTTGGCCCATTCCTCCTGACAGAGCTGATGTAACTGAGTCAGGTTTGTAGGCCTCCTTGCTCGCACATGCCTTTTCAGTTCTGGACACAAATTCTCTATAGGATTGAGGTCAGGGCTTTGTGATGACCACTCCAATACCTTGAATTTGTTGTCCTTAAGCCATTTTGCCACAACTTTGGATGTATGCTTGGGATCATTGTCCATTTGGAAGACCCATTTGCGATCATTTTTTAACTTCCTGACTGATGTCTTGAGATGTTGCTTCAATATATCCACATAATTTTCCAACCTCATGTAGCCATCTATTTTGTGAAGTGCACCAGTTCCTCCTGCAGCAAACACCCCCACAACATGATGCTGCCACCCCCGTGCTTCACGGTTGGGATGGTGTTCTCTGGCTTACAATCCTCCCGCTTTTTCCTCCAAACATAACGATGGTCATTATGGCCAAACAGTTATATTTTTTGTTTGATCAGACCAGAGGACTTCCAGAGGATTTCTCCAGAAAGTATGATATTTGTCCCCATGTGCAGTTGCAAACCGTAGTCTGTCTTTTTTATGGCGGTTTTGGAGAAGTGTCTTCTTCTTTGCTGAGCAGCCTTCGGGTTATGTCGATATAGGACTAATTTTACTGTGGATATAGATACTTTTGTACCTGTTTCCTCCAGCATCTTCACAAGGTGCTTTGCTGTTGTTCTGGGATTGATTTGCACTTTTCGCACCAAAGTATGTTAATCTCTAGGAGACAGAATGCGTCTCCTTCCTGAGTGGTATGACGGCACAACGGCACATGTTAACCACATTCTGGTTAAGTTCTGTTTGACATTAAGGGAATGTTCTCCTAACTAACACAAAAGCATGCTAAATAGGTTATTAGAATCATCTTTATTAATTTACACATACTCAGAATTTTACTTCGTGATAAAGTGCTGCTAGTGATAAACAACATTTAGAGATACAATACAGACAGAGCAAACAAAGTCTACATACATTATGTACAACTCGGTAGAGTGAGCATAGAGCTACAGTATGAGAATGAGCAGAAATACACATGTGCAGTGGGTTGATATACAGTGGAAATACACATGTACAGTGGGTATACGGTTGATATACAGTGGATATACACATTTACCGTGTCAATATATGTATCTGAGTTTAATCTTTTTTTGACAGGGATAGTTTACATTAATCAACGTTTCAGTAAAGTGCCAGTTTTAGCCAGCCGGCTAATTTTCAACCACCACCCCTGGGCAGTTAATTAAAAACAATTACAATACAGACAAACAAACAATGAGCAGTGAGCACATGCAGAACAACATAGAACAAGCAACACGTAGCATGCAGATAGAGCAACATAGAACAAGCAACACCTAGCGCGCAGACAGAGAAACATAGAACAAGCAACACGTAAGCATGCAGACAGAGCAACATAGAACAAGCAACACATAGCATGCAGATAGAGCAACATAGAACAAGCAACACGTAGCATGCAGATAGAGCAACATAGAACAAGCAACACGTAGCACGCAGACAGAGAAACATAGAACAAGCAACACGTAGCATGCAGATAGAGCAACATAGAACAAGCAACACGTGGCACGCAGATAGAGCAACATAGAACAAGCAACACGTAGCACGCAGACAGAGCAACATAGAACAAGCAACACGTAGCATGCAGATAGAGAGACATAGAACAAGCAACACGTAGCATGCAGATAGTGCAACATAGAACAAGCAACATGTAGCATGCAGATAGAGCAACATAGAACAAGCAACACGTAGCATGCAGATAGAGCAACATAGAACAAGCAACACATAGCACGCAGACAGAGAAACATAGAACAAGCAACACGTAGCATGCAGATAGAGCAACATAGAACAAGCAACACGTGGTACGCAGATAGAGCAACATAGAACAAGCAACACGTAGCACGCAGACAGAGCAACATAGAACAAGCAACACGTAGCATGCAGATAGAGAGACATAGAACAAGCAACACGTAGCATGCAGATAGTGCAACATAGAACAAGCAACATGTAGCATGCAGACAGAGCAACATAGAACAAGCAACATGTAGCATGCAGACAGAGCAACATAGAACAAGCAACATGTAGCATGCAGACAGAGCAACATAGAACAAGCAACATGAAGCACGCAGACAGAACAACATAGAACAAGCAACATGTAGCATGCAGACAGAGCAACATAGAACAAGCAACATGTAGCATGCAGACAGAACAATAGCACAAAAAGCAACAAAACAAAATAAATAAAAGTGACAGTGTTTCCACACCTCACAGGCTACAGACAAGATGTAAAGCGACAATACACAGCTAGGGATAATGTTCACTATTCTGATTGGCCCTTGGCCATGTCTTTATCTTTTTTGTGTATGTGTGATTGGTGGTGCAGTTATGTGTGTCTGGTGGCAGTGTGTTCCAGACATGGGAAGCTCTCACAGAGAAAGCAGATTGACTAAAGCAGCTTTTCCTTAAGGGAACTATACAGTCACCTCTCATGGCAGACCTTGTGGATCTGCTGCCATGAGTTTAGGTTTTCTGTTTAACAAAAGTACTAATTGGATGGGGGGGAGATGGACGGAGTGCAATGCAGTATAGTGTAGTTATTTATCACAGCATAGTCCTTTAGTCTCTATGGGCCAGATGGCCGGTTGGTGAGGGTCACAGCATAGTCCTTTAGTCTCTATGGGCCAGATGGCCGGTTGGTGAGGGTCACAGCATAGTCCTTTAGTCTCTATGGGCCAGATGGCCGGTTTGTTGAGGGTCCCAGCATAGTCCTTTAGTCTCTATGGGCCAGATGGACGGTTGGTGAGGGTCACAGCATAGTCCTTTAGTCTCTATGGGCCAGATGGCCGGTTTGTTGAGGGTCACAACATAGTCCTTTAGTCTCTATGGGCCAGATGGCCAGTTGGTGAGGGTCACAGCATAGTCCTTTAGTCTCTATGGGCCAGATGACCGGTTGGTGAGGGTCACAGCATAGTCCTTTAGTCTCTATGGGCCAGATGGCCGGTTTGTTGAGGGTCACAGCATAGTCCATTAGTCTCTATGGGCCAGATGACCGGTTGGTGAGGGTCACAGCATAGTCCTTTAGTCTCTATGGGCCAGATGGCCGGTTGGTGAGGGTCACAGCATAGTCCTTTAGTCTCTATGGGCCAGATGGCCAGTTGGTGAGGGTCACAGCATAGTCCTTTAGTCTCTATGGGCCAGATGGCCGGTTTGTTGAGGGTCACAGCATAGTCCTTTAGTCTCTATGGGCCAGATGGCCAGTTGGTGAGGGTCACAGCATAGTCCTTTAGTCTCTATGGGCCAGATGACCGGTTGGTGAGGGTCACAGCATAGTCCTTTAGTCTCTATGGGCCAGATGGCCGGTTTGTTGAGGGTCCCAGCATAGTCCTTTAGTCTCTATGGGCCAGATGGCCGGTTGGTGAGGGTCACAGCATAGTCCTTTAGTCTCTATGGGCCAGATGGCCGGTTTGTTGAGGGTCACAGCATAGTCCTTTAGTCTCTATGGGCCAGATGGCCGGTTGGTGAGGGTCACAGCATAGTCCTTATGTCTCTATGGGCCAGATGACCAGTTTGTTGAGGGTCACAGCATAGTCCTTTAGTCTCTATGGGCCAGATGGCCAGTTTGTTGAGGGTCACAGCATAGTCCTTTAGTCTCTATGGGCAAGATGGCTGGTTGGTGAGGGTCACAGCATAGTCCTTTAGTCTCTATGGGCAAGATGGCTGGTTGGTGAGGGTCACAGCATAGTCCTTTAGTCTCTATGGGCCAGATGACCGGTTGGTGAGGATCACAGCATAGTCCTTTAGTCTCTATGGGCCAGATGGCCAGTTTGTTGAGGGTCACAGCATAGTCCTTTAGTCTCTATGGGCAAGATGGCCGGTTGGTGAGGGTCACAGCATAGTCCTTTAGTCTCTATGGGCCAGATGGACGGTTGGTGAGGGTCACAGCATAGTCCTTTAGTCTCTATGGGCCAGATGGCAGGTTTGTTGAGGGTCACAGCATAGTCCTTTAGTCTCTATGGGCCAGATGGCCAGTTGGTGAGGGTCACAGCATAGTCCTTTAGTCTCTATGGGCCAGATGACCGGTTGGTGAGGGTCACAGCATAGTCCTTTAGTCTCTATGGGCCAGATGGCCGGTTTGTTGAGGGTCACAGCATAGTCCATTAGTCTCTATGGGCCAGATGACCGGTTGGTGAGGGTCACAGCATAGTCCTTTAGTCTCTATGGGCCAGATGACCGGTTGGTGAGGGTCACAGCATAGTCCTTTAGTCTCTATGGGCCAGATGGCCGGTTGGTGAGGGTCACAGCATAGTCCTTTAGTCTCTATGGGCCAGATGGCCGGTTTGTTTAGGGTCACAGCATAGTCCTTTAGTCTCTATGGGCCAGATGACCGGTTGGTGAGGGTCACAGCATAGTCCTTTAGTTTCTATGGGCCAGATGGCCGGTTGGTGAGGACCACAGCATAGTCCTTTAGTCTCTATGGGCCAGATGGCCGGTTGGTGAGGGTCACAGCATAGTCCTTTAGTATCTATGGGCCAGATGGCCGGTTGGTGAGGGTCACAGCATAGTCCTTATGTCTCTATGGGCCAGATGACCAGTTTGTTGAGGGTCACAGCATAGTCCTTTAGTCTCTATGGGCCAGATGGCCAGTTTGTTGAGGGTCACAGCATAGTCCTTTAGTCTCTATGGGCAAGATGGCTGGTTGGTGAGGGTCACAGAATAGTCCTTTAGTCTCTATGGGCCAGATGGCCGGTTTGTTGAGGGTCACAGCATAGTCCATCAGTCTCTATGGGCCAGATGACCGGTTGGTGAGGGTCACAGCATAGTCCTTTAGTCTCTATGGGACAGATGACCGGTTGGTGAGGGTCACAGCATAGTCCTTTAGTCTCTATGGGCCAGATGGCCGGTTGGTGAGGGTCACAGCATAGTCCTTTAGTCTCTATGGGCCAGATGGCCGGTTTGTTGAGGGTCACAGCATAGTCCTTTAGTCTCTATGGGCCAGATGACCGGTTGGTGAGGGTCACAGCATAGTCCTTTAGTCTCTATGGGCCAGATGGCCGGTTTGTTGAGGGTCACAGCATAGTCCTTTAGTCTCTATGGGCCAGATGGCCGGTTGGTGAGGGTCACAGCATAGTCCTTTAGTCTCTATGGGCAAGATGGCTGGTTGGTGAGGGTCACAGCATAGTCCTTTAGTCTCTATGGGCCAGATGACCGGTTGGTGAGGATCACAGCATAGTCCTTTAGTCTCTATGGGCCAGATGGCCAGTTTGTTGAGGGTCACAGCATAGTCCTTTAGTCTCTATGGGCAAGATGGCCGGTTGGTGAGGGTCACAGCATAGTCCTTTAGTCTCTATGGGCCAGATGGACGGTTGGTGAGGGTCACAGCATAGTCCTTTAGTCTCTATGGGCCAGATGGCAGGTTTGTTGAGGGTCACAGCATAGTCCTTTAGTCTCTATGGGCCAGATGGCCAGTTGGTGAGGGTCACAGCATAGTCCTTTAGTCTCTATGGGCCAGATGACCGGTTGGTGAGGGTCACAGCATAGTCCTTTAGTCTCTATGGGCCAGATGGCCGGTTTGTTGAGGGTCACAGCATAGTCCATTAGTCTCTATGGGCCAGATGACCGGTTGGTGAGGGTCACAGCATAGTCCTTTAGTCTCTATGGGCCAGATGACCGGTTGGTGAGGGTCACAGCATAGTCCTTTAGTCTCTATGGGCCAGATGGCCGGTTGGTGAGGGTCACAGCATAGTCCTTTAGTCTCTATGGGCCAGATGGCCGGTTTGTTTAGGGTCACAGCATAGTCCTTTAGTCTCTATGGGCCAGATGACCGGTTGGTGAGGGTCACAGCATAGTCCTTTAGTTTCTATGGGCCAGATGGCCGGTTGGTGAGGACCACAGCATAGTCCTTTAGTCTCTATGGGCCAGATGGCCGGTTGGTGAGGGTCACAGCATAGTCCTTTAGTATCTATGGGCCAGATGGCCGGTTGGTGAGGGTCACAGCATAGTCCTTATGTCTCTATGGGCCAGATGACCAGTTTGTTGAGGGTCACAGCATAGTCCTTTAGTCTCTATGGGCCAGATGGCCAGTTTGTTGAGGGTCACAGCATAGTCCTTTAGTCTCTATGGGCAAGATGGCTGGTTGGTGAGGGTCACAGAATAGTCCTTTAGTCTCTATGGGCCAGATGGCCGGTTTGTTGAGGGTCACAGCATAGTCCATCAGTCTCTATGGGCCAGATGACCGGTTGGTGAGGGTCACAGCATAGTCCTTTAGTCTCTATGGGACAGATGACCGGTTGGTGAGGGTCACAGCATAGTCCTTTAGTCTCTATGGGCCAGATGGCCGGTTGGTGAGGGTCACAGCATAGTCCTTTAGTCTCTATGGGCCAGATGGCCGGTTTGTTGAGGGTCACAGCATAGTCCTTTAGTCTCTATGGGCCAGATGACCGGTTGGTGAGGGTCACAGCATAGTCCTTTAGTCTCTATGGGCCAGATGGCCGGTTTGTTGAGGGTCACAGCATAGTCCTTTAGTCTCTATGGGCCAGATGGCCGGTTGGTGAGGGTCACAGCATAGTCCTTTAGTCTCTATGGGCCAGATGGCCGGTTGGTGAGGGTCACAGCATAGTCCTTTAGTCTCTATGGGCCAGATGGCCGGTTTGTTGAGGGTCACAGCATAGTCCTTTAGTCTCTATGGGCCAGATGGCCGGTTGGTGAGGGTCACAGCATAGTCCTTATGTCTCTATGGGCCAGATGACCAGTTTGTTGAGGGTCACAGCATAGTCCTTTAGTCTCTATGGGCCAGATGGCCAGTTTGTTGAGGGTCACAGCATAGTCCTTTAGTCTCTATGGGCAAGATGGCTGGTTGGTGAGGGTCACAGCATAGTCCTTTAGTCTCTATGGGCCAGATGACCGGTTGGTGAGGGTCACAGCATAGTCCTTTAGTCTCTATGGGCCAGATGGCCGGTTGGTGAGGACCACAGCATAGTCCTTTAGTCTCTATGGGCCAGATGGCCGGTTGGTGAGGGTCACAGCATAGTCCTTTAGTCTCTATGGGCCAGATGGCCGGTTGGTGAGGGTCACAGCATAGTCCTTTAGTCTCTATGGGCCAGATGGCCGGTTTGTTGAGGGTCACAGCATAGTCCTTTAGTCTCTATGGGCCAGATGGCCGGTTGGTGAGGGTCACAGCATAGTCCTTATGTCTCTATGGGCCAGATGACCAGCTTGTTGAGGGTCACAGCATAGTCCTTTAGTCTCTATGGGCCAGATGGCCAGTTTGTTGAGGGTCACAGCATAGTCCTTTAGTCTCTATGGGCCAGATGGCCAGTTTGTTGAGGGTCACAGCATAGTCCTTTAGTCTCTATGGGCAAGATGGCTGGTTGGTGAGGGTCACAGCATAGTCCTTTAGTCTCTATGGGCCAGATGGCCGGTTGGTGAGGGTCACAGCATAGTCCTTTAGTCTCTATGGGCAAGATGGCTGGTTGGTGAGGGTCACAGCATAGTCCTTTAGTCTCTATGGGCCAGATGACCGGTTGGTGAGGATCACAGCATAGTCCTTTAGTCTCTATGGGCCAGATGGCCAGTTTGTTGAGGGTCACAGCATAGTCCTTTAGTCTCTATGGGCAAGATGGCCGGTTGGTGAGGGTCACAGCATAGTCCTTTAGTCTCTATGGGCCAGATGGACGGTTGGTGAGGGTCACAGCATAGTCCTTTAGTCTCTATGGGCCAGATGGCAGGTTTGTTGAGGGTCACAGCATAGTCCTTTAGTCTCTATGGGCCAGATGGCCAGTTGGTGAGGGTCACAGCATAGTCCTTTAGTCTCTATGGGCCAGATGACCGGTTGGTGAGGGTCACAGCATAGTCCTTTAGTCTCTATGGGCCAGATGGCCGGTTTGTTGAGGGTCACAGCATAGTCCATTAGTCTCTATGGGCCAGATGACCGGTTGGTGAGGGTCACAGCATAGTCCTTTAGTCTCTATGGGCCAGATGACCGGTTGGTGAGGGTCACAGCATAGTCCTTTAGTCTCTATGGGCCAGATGGCCGGTTGGTGAGGGTCACAGCATAGTCCTTTAGTCTCTATGGGACAGATGGCCGGTTTGTTTAGGGTCACAGCATAGTCCTTTAGTCTCTATGGGCCAGATGACCGGTTGGTGAGGGTCACAGCATAGTCCTTTAGTTTCTATGGGCCAGATGGCCGGTTGGTGAGGACCACAGCATAGTCCTTTAGTCTCTATGGGCCAGATGGCCGGTTGGTGAGGGTCACAGCATAGTCCTTTAGTATCTATGGGCCAGATGGCCGGTTGGTGAGGGTCACAGCATAGTCCTTATGTCTCTATGGGCCAGATGATGTCACCATAGTCTCTATGGGCCAGATGGCCAGTTTTGAGGGTCACAGCATAGTCCTTTAGTCTCTATGGGCAAGATGGCTGGTTGGTGAGGGTCACAGCATAGTCCAGTCTCTATGGGCCAGATGGCCAGTTTGTTGAGGGTCACAGCATAGTCCTTTAGTCTCTATGGGACAGATGATGTCACAGCATAGGTGGGCCAGATGGCCGGGTGAGGGTCACAGCATAGTCCTTTAGTCTCTATGGGCCAGATGGCCGGTTTGTTGAGGGTCACAGCATAGTCTCTATGGGCCAGATGGGTCACAGCATATGGGCCAGATGGCCGGTTTGTTGAGGGTCACAGCATAGTCCTTTAGTCTCTATGGGCCAGATGGCCGGTTGGTGAGGGTCACAGCATAGTCCTCTTGGGCCAGATCTCTATAGTCCTTTGGGCCAGATGGAGTTTGTTGAGGGTCACAGCATAGTCCTTTAGTCTCTATGGGCAAGATGGCTGGTTGGTGAGGGTCACAGCATAGTCCTTTAGTCTCTATGGGCCAGATGACCGGTTGGTGAGGGTCACAGCATAGTCCTTTAGTCTCTATGGGCCAGATGGCCGGTTGGTGAGGGTCACAGCATAGTCCTTTAGTCTCTATGGGCCAGATGGCCGGTTGGTGAGGGTCACAGCATAGTCCTTTAGTCTCTATGGGCCAGATGGCCGGTTGGTGAGGGTCACAGCATAGTCCTTTAGTCTCTATGGGCCAGATGGCCGGTTTGTTGAGGGTCACAGCATAGTCCTTTAGTCTCTATGGGCCAGATGGCCGGTTGGTGAGGGTCACAGCATAGTCCTTTGTCTCTATGGGCCAGATGTCTCTACCAGATGGCGGTTGGTGAGGGTCACAGCATAGTCCTTTAGTCTCTATGGGCCAGATGGCCAGTTTGTTGAGGGTCACAGCATAGTCCTTTAGTCTCTATGGGCCAGATGGCCAGTTTGTTGAGGGTGGGCCAGATGGCCAGCATAGTCCTTTAGTCTCTATGGGCAAGATGGCTGGTTGGTGAGGGTCACAGCATAGTCCTTTAGTCTCTATGGGCCAGATGGCCGGTTGGTGAGGGTCACAGCATAGTCCTTTAGTCTCTATGGGCCAGATGGCCAGTTTGTTGAGGGTCACAGCATAGTCCTTTAGTCTCTATGGGCAAGATGGCCAGTTGGTGAGGGTCACAGCATAGTCCTTTAGTCTCTATGGGCCAGATGGACGGTTGGTGAGGGTCACAGCATAGTCCTTTAGTCTCTATGGGCCAGATGGCCGGTTTGTTGAGGGTCACAGCATAGTCCTTTAGTCTCTATGGGCCAGATGGCCAGTTGGTGAGGGTCACAGCATAGTCCTTTAGTCTCTATGGGCCAGATGACCGGTTGGTGAGGGTCACAGCATAGTCCTTTAGTCTCTATGGGCCAGATGGCCGGTTTGTTGAGGGTCACAGCATAGTCCATTAGTCTCTATGGGCCAGATGACCGGTTGGTGAGGGTCACAGCATAGTCCTTTAGTCTCTATGGGCCAGATGACCGGTTGGTGAGGGTCACAGCATAGTCCTTTAGTCTCTATGGGCCAGATGGCCGGTTGGTGAGGGTCACAGCATAGTCCTTTAGTCTCTATGGGCCAGATGGCCGGTTTGTTTAGGGTCACAGCATAGTCCTTTAGTCTCTATGGGCCAGATGACCGGTTGGTGAGGGTCACAGCATAGTCCTTTAGTCTCTATGGGCCAGATGGCCGGTTGGTGAGGACCACAGCATAGTCCTTTAGTCTCTATGGGCCAGATGGCCGGTTGGTGAGGGTCACAGCATAGTCCTTTAGTCTCTATGGGCCAGATGGCCGGTTGGTGAGGGTCACAGCATAGTCCTTATGTCTCTATGGGCCAGATGAACCAGTTTGTTGAGGGTCACAGCATAGTCCTTTAGTCTCTATGGGCCAGATGGCCAGTTTGTTGAGGGTCACAGCATAGTCCTTTAGTCTCTATGGGCAAGATGGCTGGTTGGTGAGGGTCACAGCATAGTCCTTTAGTCTCTATGGGCCAGATGACCGGTTGGTGAGGGTCACAGCATAGTCCTTTAGTCTCTATGGGCCAGATGGCCGGTTGGTGAGGACCACAGCATAGTCCTTTAGTCTCTATGGGCCAGATGGCCGGTTGGTGAGGGTCACAGCATAGTCCTTTAGTCTCTATGGGCCAGATGGCCGGTTTGTTGAGGGTCACAGCATAGTCCTTTAGTCTCTATGGGCCAGATGGCCGGTTGGTGAGGGTCACAGCATAGTCCTTATGTCTCTATGGGCCAGATGACCAGTTTGTTGAGGGTCACAGCATAGTCCTTTAGTCTCTATGGGCAAGATGGCTGGTTGGTGAGGGTCACAGCATAGTCCTTTAGTCTCTATGGGCCAGATGGCCAGTTTGTTGAGGGTCACAGCATAGTCCTTTAGTCTCTATGGGCAAGATGGCCGGTTGGTGAGGGTCACAGCATAGTCCTTTAGTCTCTATGGGCCAGATGACCGGTTGGTGAGGGTCACAGCATAGTCCTTTAGTCTCTATGGGCCAGATGGCCGGTTGGTGAGGACCACAGCATAGTCCTTTAGTCTCTATGGGCCAGATGGCCGGTTGGTGAGGGTCACAGCATAGTCCTTTAGTCTCTATGGGCCAGATGGCCGGTTGGTGAGGGTCACAGCATAGTCCTTTAGTCTCTATGGGCCAGATGGCCGGTTTGTTGAGGGTCACAGCATAGTCCTTTAGTCTCTATGGGCCAGATGGCCGGTTGGTGAGGGTCACAGCATAGTCCTTATGTCTCTATGGGCCAGATGACCAGTTTGTTGAGGGTCACAGCATAGTCCTTTAGTCTCTATGGGCAAGATGGCTGGTTGGTGAGGGTCACAGCATAGTCCTTTAGTCTCTTTGGGCCAGATGTCCGGTTGGTGAGGGTCACAGCATAGTCCTTTAGTCTCTATGGGCCAGATGACCGGTTTGTGAGGGTCACAGCATAGTCCTTTAGTCTCTATGGGCCAGATGGCCGGTTGGTGAGGGTCACAGCATAGTCCTTTAGTCTCTATGGGCCAGATGGCCGGTTGGTGAGGGTCACAGCATAGTCCTTTAGTCTCTATGGGCCAGATGACCGGTTGGTGAGGGTCACAGCATAGTCCTTTAGTCTCTATGGGCCAGATGGCCGGTTGGTGAGGACCACAGCATAGTCCTTTAGTCTCTATGGGCCAGATGGCCGGTTGGTGAGGGTCACAGCATAGTCCTTTAGTCTCTATGGGCCAGATGGACGGTTGGTGAGGGTCACAGCCCGGGGGAAGAAACTGTTCAGGTGGCGGGAGGTGCCTGCCTGAAGAGGGGGTGATCGGGTTGGGGTTGGCAATGATCTTTCCTGCACGCTTCCTTGCCCTGAAGTCGTGCAGGACCTTGATGGAGTGCAGGTGGCAGCAGATGACCCGCTCTGTAGGCAATGCGTTGCAGTTTGGTGATGGAGGAGGTGAAATCGGATCAGGGTTGACTTGGAAATGTTGAGCTTTTTCAGATGCCGCAAGTAGTACATCCGCTGGTGTGCCTTATTGGTGATGTTGTCCTCCCACTTGAGGTTGTGGGAGATTATGGTCAACAGGAATTTGACTGATTCAGCCGTGCTAACAGCTGAGCCATCAATCTCGAGGGGGAGAGATGTTCGGGGGCGCGTTCTGAAGTCAATCACCATATCCAAGTTTTTTTTCTGTGTTGATTTCCAGGTTATTGCGACTACACTAGGCCACTCCACGGTACATAGACTCATTGCTGTTGGTGATGAGACCGACCAGATTGGTGTCATCTGAAAACCTGAGTTGGACAGATGCGTTGTTGGAGGTGCAGTCATTGGTGTAGAGTGAGTAGAGGTGAGGTGAGAGCAGCATCCTTGCAGCTCTCAGGTGCTGAGGGATAAATAGTCCGAAAGGTGTTTTCCCAGCTTCACTTCTTGCCTCCTGTTGGTCAGGAATTCAGTGATCTGCTGACAGATGGAGCTGGACACATTAAGCTGGGAGAGTTCGTTTTTTAGAAATTCTGGGATGATGGTATTGAACGAAGAGCTAATCTCCACAAATAATATCCTTGCATAGGTCTTGTAGTGTAGGCCCATGTTGACAGAGTCGTCCACAGACCTGTTAGCTCTGTAGGCAAACTGCCGTGGGTGGAGGGAGGCATCAGTGAAGGTTTTCAGATGGGACAGTACCAGGCGCCCAAAGGTTTACATGATGATTGAGGGGAGCGCAACAGGTCTGGACACCTTTTATTTTGTCGGGACTGGAACAATGATGGAAGAGGTTTTTGCCAACATACATACTGTCGAACTGGACATTATGGGAACCTTACGGGTAACATTACAAAAATGTTCTCTCTCCCTAAAATTGTTAGCTAGGATATCCCCGTGTTTCATTCTCCCAGCAAAACACACCTACTAGACTTATAACACAGCTAAGACTGCCCCCTAGTGTCCACTATCTACAACAACACAACCTATATACACTGTAATATGTCCTCTCTCTCTCTCTCTCTCTCTCGCTCTCTCTGCCTTCCCCCTCCCTCCACCTCTCTCTCCCCCCTCTGTCTCTGTGTGGTTATTATGTTAGGACAGATTAAGCACAGCAGTTGGTCTTAATTAGTCAGGTTTAATTAAAGTAGCTGGTGTGGAACTTCACAACGCAGTTATGACGTGTTTAGCAGTAGCTTTAATAGAGCGTGGCGTCATAAAACACACATTAAAGTGATACAAGATCTGAACTAGTGACTTTATATGCCTTGCTATTCAGTTTCTTTAAATCAAACGTTCTATATTGGGTTTTCATTTATTGTGCACGCCACGTAGGCTATTCATAACGACGGGATTCCTGAGATCTTTCAAATGTAGAGATTGAGACAAAGATTAACAAACAAAGCATTATCGCCACCCTTTGAGAGTTACTGCTACTGTATTACACAATGACTGAAACATGAAGTGTATGAATATGAAGTGAATATACAGTATATTGCCTAGTTAAATAAAGGTTAAAAAAATATATATTTGAAAATGTTTTATTCTGGAATATATCCTTTTTGTGTTGGATGCAACAGACAGATGGCTGAATGTATATTTAATAAAGATCTAATATAACTACTCAGTGTTCACAACAGTCAGTAGTTCCAGTTAGTCCATCCACAGGAAGCCCACCTGTGTTCCAAAGTGAAGCCCGTCCCTGACGCGGGAGAAGAAGGCCTCAGGGTGAGAGGATGTGCACAGGGGGAGAGGAAAGGAGACCCTGACCTAAACAATGTGGAGATGATTCTACTTTCTGTATTCAATGGTCAGCAGCACGCCCCTAGGGTGAAATATTCAGAACAAATGCTGCCCCTTTAGTTTAACTCTCCATCCTTCTGCTGGTTAGATTGGTAATCCACTAGCCTGATGGGGGTAATGATAATTTCACTCTAACAGTATCACCCCACACAACCAGTATCCAATCACAGAGATCGCTCCCAGGTCATGACCTTTGTGTATTCAGTCAGATGAGTGGCTGGGGGGGTAACTCATGCTATGGTAATGAATCATGGAGAACGGTAACCCGGCGACAGCCTGTAGGATGTCAATCAGGTGACTATCCAGCCTAGCAGCACCTATCATAAAAAACACATCATAGTTTGACCTCACAGTGACCTCATTATTAACCCTGTGGTTTTATTTTTAAAACTGGGTTTCAAAGACAATAGTAAGACTTGTCTAAACTTTGTACAGTTGGCCACACTTACCTGGTGGTTAGTCGTATGTTGACATGAGGCCTGGCCTCAGCCATGCCAAGAACACAGTCAAGGTAGAAAGATTAGAACAGCCTGCTCTCTCTACAGCGTAAAACAACAGGCCCCCACCGATGGCCTGATCACCACAGTGACATCCCACATGCTGCTGCCGAACCCGGTCACCATGGCGTTGACTGTAGCTATGGAAACTTTCATATGGGTTTCTTTCCACCCTGAGAGAGGGAAACACAGAGGGGAACACTTTAGACTGATGCACCGGGCATGTTTCTGGGGAATATTACTACTGTATTACGGTATCTAGACCCTCACGTTTGTGAACAGTTCCAATGACCTTGGCCTGGGAGTCAGTGAAGCGGAGGGGTGCACAGTCAGCTCCTGTTGCTGCTATGACGACATCTCTCAGATTGGTCACAATGCCGTCAAAGCTCTCTGGCTCCTCCTCCCTCCTGATCAACTATACGTCAGTGCCGTAGTTAACCTGGCAGAAACAACCAATCAGCATCAACCACTCAATGATGTCAGTGATGTTTTCTACAACCTACTGGAGTGAGTGATATGTAATGTACTGGGAAAGTGCAATACCTCCCTGTGCCATAATGGTCCAGACCTCAATTAATTAATCAAATGTATGTTTAAAGCCCTTTTTACATCAGCAGCTATCACAAAGTACTTTACAGATGCCCAGTCTAAAAACCCAAAGAGGAAGCAATGCAGAGGCAGAAGTACATTGGCTCGGAAAAACTACAGATGTTGGATCTTAATTTGATCACTCTTTTGTCATGGAAAATGTTTCCTGTGCATCATGAAATTCCGTGTCAGCATGGGTTTGATTCCGGCCCACGCCCCTTCTGGCACATATTGTTCAATCCCTGCTGTGATAAACAAGGAAATAGTTTATTTCAATTGTACGGAATATTTGTCAAAAAGACAAATCGCCCTTAGTCTGTTAAAAAAACTGTTCCTATGATACTACCAACCAGAGGGCAAACATATCTTGAAGGACTTCGGTTGCACGCAGGACTAAGGTAAGACCGACATCATCTTTTAGGGAGCATTAATTAGTTGACCAATAATGGTTGCAATTGACATCAGCTGTGCGGGTGAATTTAGCGCCCATTGATGGTTTAACGAGACAGCAGCTGTCTAGTGCAAACTATGGTTGCAATAGGATCCTTGTTATTTGATTATATTCCAATACATTCTGTAGTCTACCTTTTAGCCTATCCATTGTCACATAATGAAAGGTGTCGCAACCGATAATAGCTTACTGTTTGGGTTTCCCTGGCTAAGTTGATGAGCTACGTTGGCTAAGTTGGCTGACCTGGCTAAGTTGACAGATGTAGGCCTACTGTAGAACGATAAACTTTCCTTCAGTGTGGATGCTCACCCATGTTTTATAGTTAGGCTACAATTTGTCAATATGTAGTAGTTGTGGTGTTTGGTGTTTTTGGCCACCTACTGTACATTGGTATACAATAAGTGTGATTTCCATTGCTAAGCTGTTATGTGCCGGCTACATTTACAGGCCTACTGTACTTTCAGTTTGATGTTGGCATTTGAAGTCGTCCTTGATGTGGATTGAAAGCCTGTATTGGCTTTATTATTTCATTTCATAAAGCTGTCAAGACATTTATCCATTTGAGCCTATCCAAAGACAATTTCGCTGAGCTGAGACACCTTTCGTTGATGTGTAAATTATCAGACTATTTGTTTTACTTCATTGAAAACATTGAAATAAATGCAATTAACGTGGGCCTAACGTAGGCTAAATTAATAGAAAAATGTAAGATCCAATGGTGGAACTACTCCACTAAATTCAGCTAGAGAGAGAGAGAGAAAGAGAAACAGAGAGACACAGAGAGATGGGAGAGGAAAGAACAGATGCTGACTGGCTGCTGATGATACAGATCTCAGATGGTTAGGCCTAATATTACACTGCAGTAATAGATAATGCATTACACACCCAACTAAAATGAGTATGGAGATGTCTCCTTAAGCTGGTAACTGTTGCAGAAAGCTCCTGACCTCTCTGACGTTACTGACAGGTAGTGCGAAAGGCGAGCCGCAGGGCACGTGACCAGGGCACGGGAGGTCGTTGGATGTAACCACATACTCAAATGTACTCAAATGTATACACTGCCGTGAAAAGTTGCTCCTGGTTGAATAATAACTACTGTATAAATGAACATGCGCAATGTAATGATGTATGTCAAAGTTTGTCCAATGTGTACATTGAAAACATTGTATTTTAAAAGCACTGTTTGTGTGTGTGTGTGTGTGTGTATGTCCTCCTAACCTTGCCAACAAACAAAGAGCTGTGAGTGAATAAGTGGTTCACCAATCTGGGCCTTGATGGGCTCGGCAACAATATCAAGGGGTGATGTGTGAAAAAACACATTTTCCAGAGAACGTTTCTTTGGGACCATCAGGTGACGTCCTAAAAACGACTTTAGGGCTGTACAATGGAACAAGATGGGATCTAGACATAACCCTCCAGGGGAATAGAATCTCCCTGTTATTGACACATAAATGTTCTTTCAACGTTCCTATGAAATGTGCCTAGAACATTACTATTGAATATTCTGAGAACATGGTAGCCACGTTCTGGGTAAGTTCTGTTTGGTTTTTCTTGATTTTAACTATAATAGTGAAGACAAAAACTATGAAATACCACATATGAAATCATGTGGTAACCAAAAAAGTGTTAAACAAATCAAAATATATTTTAGATTTTAGATTCTTCAAATAGCCTCCCTTTGCCTTGATGACAGCTTTGCACACTCTTGGCATTCTCTCAACCAGATTCATGAGGTAGTCACGTGGAATGCATTTCAATTAACATGTGTGCCTTCTTAAAAGTTAATTTGTGGAATTTCTTTCCTTCTTAATGCATTTTAACCAATCATTTGTGTTGTGACCAGGTAAGGGGTATACAGAAGATAGCCCCATTTGGAAAAAGACCACGTCCATATTATACCCTAACCCTAACCCCAAATAGTACCCGCAAAACACTAGTCACAAAATCAACAGTGAAGAGGTGACTCCGGGATGCTGGCCTTCTAGGCAGAGTTGCAAAGAAAAACACATATCTCAGACTAGCTAATAAAAAGAAAAGATTAAGATGGGCTGTTTCTCAAACTAGACACTAATGTACTTTTCCTCTTGCTCAGTTGTGCACCAGGGCCTCCCACTCCTCTTTCTATTCTGGTTAGAGCCAGTTGTTCACTGTTCTGTGAAGGGAGTAATACACAGCGTCTTCAGTTTCTTGGAAATTTCTCGCATGGAATAGCTTTCATTTCTTAGAACAAGAATAGACTGACGAGTTTCAGAAGAAAGGTCTTTGTTTCTGGACATTTTGAGCCTGTAATCGAACCCACAAATGCTGATGCTCCAGACACTCAACTAGTCTAAAGAAGGACCGTTTTATTGCTTCTTTATTTAGCACAACAGTTTTCAGCTGTGCTAACGTAATTGCAAAACGGTTTTCCAATGATCAACTCGCCTTTTAAAATGCTAAACTTGGATTAGCTAACACAACGTGCCATTGGAACACAGGAGTGGTTGCTGATAATGGGCCTCTGTACGCCTATGTCGATATTCCATAAAAAATGTGTCTTTTCCAGCTACAATAGTCATTTGCAACATTAACAGCGTCTACACTATATCTCTGATCAATTTGATGTTTTTTTAATGGACATAAAAATGGCTTTCATTTCAAAAACTAGGACATTTCTAAGTGATCCCTTTTGAACGGTAGTGTATATGTTTACAGTATTATAAGTCATGTGTATAATCATCATCTGTATAATTGTCACGTCTGATCCTGCTCCTCCCCTCCTGCATACGACATCGCCAGAGTACTAACCACCAGTCCTGGGATTCATCATTACGCACACCTGGCACTCATCATTACGCGCACCTGTGAATCATTAAGATTATGATCATTATGATTTACACCTGGACTCCATTACCTTCATCATTCCCTCCCCTTTATATGTCACTCTCCCATATCCACTCAGCAGTTGGTATTGTTCTTGTGTATTGGCGTACTGCCTTATGTTAGTGTCGTGTTCTTGGTTTTGTTGTTTTAATAAAACATTTCACCTGCTTCCGACTCACTGCCCCATCATTACAATAATAGAACATCTTTATCTTAGTTTCCCCCCATTTCTAAGTGTGGCTGCAGATTTAGTTCTGTGGAAATGTCTGGTTCCATCCCTGTGGTCCTGGAAGACTTGGCTGTGGAATAAGAGCATGGGTTGAGAGGTCCAGGCCATCACATGGGCTGTGTCGACTGGCCTGATGGATATCGCTGAGCCACAGTTACTATGAGTCAGGTGTGTGTGTGTGTATAGTTTGTGCATGTGTAAGAGATAGAAGTGGCCAGCTGACAGCATAATATCCAGCAGAAATGTGTTTCTGTGTGTCTGTGTGTATGCATGTGTGTAGGCCTGTGTGGGTGCCTGTGTGTGTGTGTGAGATGGATGTAGTTAGCTGACAGCCTAATTTCTGGGGAGCAGATCTAGTGTGGCTGGGTGAATTGCTCGTCACAGTGCATTACATGGCCAGCGTCAACATCTCTCTCTCTCCCGTCTCATCCCCAGCCACAGCCGTCAATCACAGGCTACAGTCCGCATCCCCCTTATTCTATCCCTCTCTGTCACTCTCTCTCTCCCCCAAGCGCCAGTCCTCATCAAGTAGCAGCAGAGAGAGAAAGACCATTCTAGCATGAAATTGAGGACCATCATGGTTGGTAGGATCTCTCTCTCGCTCTCTCTCCCCACCCTTGGTGGATGTGTCTAATGTTACAGTTGATTTAAGGCTAGTGATTTAAGATGAAATTCCGGGAGCACTGATTAAAGAAAAGCCGCACACATTAGCCACAAACAGACAAATAGATAACACACATCGATTAACAGAACCACAACCAAATAGCAATATGAGACGAGAGATAGATAGAAACAAACAATATCAACAACACTGTTATGGTTGGGGTTCATAGAGCCTACTATCAATATACAATCTGTTATTAGATTCACACCACTGCTGGAAATAAATATGACAGACTACAGAGGAATAGTTTTATTCATTGTCTGCCTCTTTTAGAGTCTGTTTTCCATCTGACCGAAGAACCCATTTTACTGGACACGTGAAAGCTGTTCTCAAATCTACCACTAGGCGGGGCAAGTTACCAGATAATATTTTCACATTTAGAAGGTGGCTGTTGTTAATTCCATAGCATTTATTTATTTATGATATGAAGCCTTCTTTTGAGATCCACATCTCTGTGGACAATCAATGGAATGTTTGTACGAAGATTTCATCCACATTGAAATCATTACCTACTGTGCCATTCTACGAATATCCAGCAGACACAGTTTCTATAGCTACAGTATCCTGTGTGTGTGTGTGTGTGTGTGCGTGCGTGCATGCGTGCGTGCGTGTGTGTGTGTGTGTGTATGTGTGTGTGTACCTGTGCACATGTCCTTCAGGGATCATGCCTGAGGGAGGGGAGAGTCATCTGTATTGTCAAGGTTACTGGAGGTGTGGAGGAATCTATTTACTGTGTTCCTAATTCATACATATTAGATCATATTTTATATATTTCCCATTAGATTTTCATGTAAGAGTTGTTGGTTATTATTATATGTCAGAAATGATGTGATATGCCAGGTTGGTTGCTTGGTTGTTGTTGCCTCTGCCATTCAAATTTAATTTGAGTGAAAACATCAATGTAAACCAACCTGTAAACTGACCTTTTTCTAGAAAGAAATGCAAATAGCAGAGCAGGTATTGTTATTGACTGATTTGTCAGTGTGTAGAGAGATCGAAGCCTCCCTAGGTGAGATAAGCAGCGGTAGGTGGCCTATTATATAATAATGATAAACACAGAGCGATGTAACGGATCTGATATAAAACCCCAGGAAGAAGATTGATTAGGCTGCTGAAATATCTCCTGCTAACCGTTACACACCACTATATATACACACTATATATACAAAAGTATGTGGACACCCCTTCAAATTAGCGGATTCGGGCTGTTTCAGCTACACCCATTGCTGACAGGTGTATAAAATCGAGCACACCGCCATGGAATCTCCATAGACAAACATTGTCAGTAGAATGGCCTTACTGAAGAGCTCAGTGACTGTCAACGTGACACCCTCATAGCATGCCACCTTTCCAACAAGTCAGTTCGTCACATTTCTGCCCTGGGCAACTGTAACTGCTGTTATTGTGAAGTGGAAACATCTAGGAGCAACCACGGATTTTAGTAGTGAAGTGGTATGCCCCACCCCACAAGCTCACAGAAAGGGACTGCAGAGTGCTGAAGCACATAACAATTGTCTGTTCTCGGTTGCAACACTCACTACCAAGTTTCAAACTGCGAAATCGCCCAACATCAGTGCCTGACCTCACTAATGTTCTTGTGGCTGAATGGAAGCAAGTCCCAGCTGCAATGTTCCAACATCTAAAGGAAAGCCTTCCCAGAAGAGTGGAGGCTGGTATTGCAGCAAAGGGTGACCAACTCCATGATTTTGGATGGAGATGTTCGACAAGCAGGTGTCCACATACACTACATGGCCAACAGTATATCTATATCCAGCTGGCCTTTATTTTACCCAGACAAGATCGACCGCAGGCTTCCTTTCCCCTTCTCTGTTCCCTGGATGTAAAGCGATTTTCCGCACCTGAAAACGTCCTTGCTCGTTTCATAGGCAGTCAACCCGTCTGTCGAGTCGTGCACGGCAAACCGTGGTTGGCGCGCGCCTATCGCGCCCCACTCCGTTTTTTTTTATATACCTAAACAGGAGGAAGCATGCGCCAGAGCTCGCGGGAGAGAAAGAAGAGCATTGACAGCAGCGTCGCATCTCCGTCTTTCGAGGTTTAAGTCAAAGGATTACAGCATCAATTATTTTCGTCCAGAGTCTATGAAAACTTCAGTTTGAAACGGTACGATACAGGCTGGCTTCTTTGTGAAATACTTGCGTCTTATGCGCGTCGATTTCTGTGTGTTTCTGACAGTGTGTGATTGTGGTAGGCCATCTATCGAGGTTTCGCTGCTGGTAATGTCCTGTTCCAAGGCAGCGGTGTCACCTCTTATACCAACTACTGCATGTTTACAACCATTAACCTAGTGAGATATTTGCATCTGGACAGATGTTCTGGTGTGATTGATTAGGTATTGAGAGATTGGGGTGTGATTGGGTATTGAAACTGACAGAGTGAAAGATAATGCCTATAGCACGCTAATATAATGTTGCCATGCCATATCGAAAATGTTGAATGTTTCCATTTATTTCAGGCTATTTGTTGATTGACATTGGCATGGTTTTAGAGACATACAATTTGATTATTGAAATATTATGTTCTGCCAGAGTTATATAGCCCAGCGGAGCCTAAAATACAGACTTCCAACAGGGCATGGGAGCCACGCAAATTGATGGAACCACAGTTCATAATTGCTAAACAGTTTAGCCTACTATTCGATGTAGACCCATTTGCTAGTTTAATCCACTGTTTTAAATGTTTTTTGTGTGTTTTTTTTACAGACAAATAGAAAACGGTTGGGTAAACCTGGGATCAATTTAGGGTCAAATCAGCCAAGCATGCTAGTACTTCAGAAAACCGTTATTGGTATGGCGAGAAAGAGCATGTTGGTTAAGTGTATCCAGAGAGCGATGCTTTTACTTTGCTACAGTGACGGTGAGTCAAACACTTCAGCTTGCTGCCTGGTGGATGCCCTTGATAACACGTCACCTGGGCAACCGATTCAGCACCAAGGAGAGCGGAGAGGGGGGGGGGGTGCAATCATTCGGGAAACGTTAGTGTGGTTAGATTGGTAACACTCATAGTGCTGTGTGTAGACTAAGTGGAGTGAATATAACTCAGCTTGAATTACACACTGTGCCTAATGGAACCTTGGCTAAGAGCCTTTGGATGAAAAATCTTATTTAATATCTCAGTTAGTAATATCTCAGCTCGCCGCACTGTGTGTGTGTCTGTCTGTCATACTATGCAAGAGAACATGAGTCATCTATAGAACTGACTGTACCTTCTATTACATTAGAAAATACAATTATAATTACAGTTATACAATTATGAAATACAATTATACAGCTTAAAGCCAGTGCAGCTGGTAACAAAGGACCATCATGTCGGAAAGGTTTGGCCTTGCAGTCTGTATTAGATGTACTTTCCATATAGGCATAGATATAGACAGGCTGTTGAATAAAAATAAATAATAATTTTCCCCTGTGAATTACAGTAGAGAGAGACAGGGTGCAGGGGCTGGTGGTTGAGCTAGTCTTAATTGAAATTGCAAATTCAATTTTCCATCTATTAATTGAATTGTTGCAGGCTGCAAATTTGGCCAACCGTATTAATTGTATTTATTAAGGACAAAATGCAATGTTTGATTACAGATGAATTTGAGATAATATAATTATGATATGTCTTAATACTAAACAGATGAGTGAATAATGAAAGTCAGAGAAGGCCTTTCAGAGACCAAGCCAAACATCCTTCACTGCAGGCTGGTGAGTGATGTTACATTAATGTGATTCAGACATCTAAATGTTAACTCACAGATTGGAAGAGAGAGAAAGGAGGAGAGGGGAGAAACTGGTATAAAGTTGACATCATAACAACAACAGTCAAATTTCCCAGGGGGCATTGGGGTTGTTTTGGAAAACATGGCATGAGTTCAGAGAAGATAACTGAAGTCAGTAAACAACAGCCTCAACCATTAAAACAATCACCACTGAGCAGAGACCGAGAGAGAGACCGAGAGAGAGAGGCCGAGAGAGACCAAGCGAGAGAGAGAGATGGGAAGAGAGAGACTGAGGGAGTGAGAAAGGGAGATGGTTGAGTCAACTCTTTATATTCACACCTCTCTATATTGAATGAATCCAGTGACCTTGCATATTATTGCTCTATGAATGGCATAATATAACACCAAATCACAGAGTTAACAGGATGGCACTGCTGTTTATTTTGTACACACAAACACAGCTCTATCTCCATTGACCCCACACCGTACCTCACACACACAACTACTGGCACTGATTACTGTGGCAGTTACTGATGAGCTGTTACATTATAGCCTGGTTCTGCCCCTTTAAATAAGTTCAATACATAATCAAGTCAACAATTACAGACCTGATTCAGAATTTGTGTTTAAAAGAAACACAAGCTGTGTTTGCCATCGATCCCCAGCCAAGGGAATTAGACCTTCTCTCACTCTCATCTCTCTCTCTCATCTCTTGATTTTAGTAACACTCCCAGCTGGGTCCTGTAGGCAGACACAAACTATGTTTGGAGATTTAACGGGACAGAACACACAGCTGCTGTGTGTGTGAGAGTGTGTTAGCTGCATGTCTGTATCTTGCTTTCGTTATGGAGCCAAATGGAAATGGACACTGGAGAGCCTGAGGAGGAGATGGTGATGGGATTACCCATGGCATGCCTCTCCTCTTCACATCTTCACATGCATTCACATGCACACACACACCCTCAGTGGTCATTGTGTGAATTAGAAAGCTCTTCAGTCACAGTGTTTCCTTCGCCCAGGGCTCTGACTGCTGTTTCCTCCCTGGCTGTCTCACACTGTGGTGGGAGAATCTCCCCTCATGTGTGACTACTGTCAGATATGGCCTGTGTGAGTAAGTGTGTGTGTGTGTCCATGTGTGTCCATGTGTGTGTGCCTGTTTGCCTGCCTGGGTGGGTGCCTGCTTGCCTGCCTGTGTGTGTATGTGTGTGTGCCCAATTTTAAGCTTCTGTCAGTCAAGGAAAGTTGAACTCAAGTCAGTCAGGCTGAGACTTGGCAGCAGATCATACCAGGCACATCTAATTGGGATTGAAGCACATGGAACAACAGGCAGGAAATACAATTAGCTGCCTCTCTGCCTGCTTGTCTGCCAGCCTGCCTGTCTGTCTGAGGGTGAGGGAGGGAGGGAGGGTTCAGCTTTATCTGACTATTAGCGTGTTTTTATCGTGTGTGTGTGTGGTGAAACGGAAATGGCATGCATTCAGCACAATCTATCTTTCATCAGTTAAAAACGTCTTAGGGCTGCAATCCCGTTAACGGGATCGATATGACAACAGCCAGTGAAAGTGCAGGGTGCCAAATTCAAAACAACAGAAATCTCATAATTAAAATGCCTCAAACATACATGTATCTTATACCGTTTTAAAGGTAATCTTGTTGTTAATCCCACCACAGTGTCTGATTTCAAATAGGTGATTATGTTAGGTCACCACCAAGCCAAAGAATAACTCTGCCATTTTTCCAGCCAAAGAGAGGAGTCACAAAAAGCACGAATAGAGATCAAATTAATCACTAACCTTTGATGATCTTCATCAGATGACATTCAAAGGACTTCATGTTACACAATACATGTATGTTTTGTTTGATAAAGATCATATTTATATAAAAAAAATCTGAGTTTACATTGGCGCGTTACGTTCACTAGTTCCAAAAACATCCGGTGATATTGGAGAGAGCCACATAATTTTACAGAAATACTCATCATAAATGTCGATGAAAATTCAAGTGTTAGACATGGAAATATAGATATACCTTTCCTTAATGCAACCGCTGTGTCAAATTTCAAAAAACTTTACGGAAAAAGCAAACCATGCAATAATCTGAGACGGCGCTCAGAAAACAAATACAATTTTCCGCCATGTTGGAGTCAACAGAAATCAGAAATTACATTATAAATATTCCCTTACCTTTGATGATCTTCATCAGAATGCACTCCCAGGAATCACAGTTCCACAATAAATGCTTGATTTGTTCGATAATGTCCATTATTTATGTCCAAGTAGCTACTTTTGTTAGCGCGTTAGGAACATGTATCCAAACACTCATGCAGGTCAGGCATAACTTTGGACAAAAACTTCAAAAGTTATATTACAGGCCTTAGAAACATTTCAAACTAAGTATAGAATCAATCTTTAGGGTGTTGTTATCATAAGTCTTTAATAAAGTTCCAACCAGAGAATTCCTGTGTGTCTAGAGAAGCAATGGAACGCAGGTCGATATCATGTGAAATGCGTGTGACCAGGAAATGGCTCTTTGCCAGTAACCTGACTCATTCAGCTCATATTTAGCCCCACAACACAGTAGAAGCCTCATTCAAGTTTCTAAAGACAATTGACATCTCGTGGAAGCCCTAGGAAGTGCAACTTCATCCATATCCCACTGTGAAGTGGAAGTTTTAACATTTAACATTTTAACATGATCCTTTAAAATATGTAAAACAGCTACTTTTCACACAGTATGCATGTTCTGAACAGTCACATTTTCCTTTGGTTGAAGTTGTTTTTATTCCTGTGTAGAGTAGTTGTAGTTAATTAATTGGCTGTGGTCTAGCACTTCCAGCCCTGTTTAAAGATGGAGAGTATACTGTGGTAAAAGAATGAGGCTAGCTCTTTTGAGGGGTGCTTTCCTACTTCCCCCCCGTGATATTTAAGTCCTTTAACTAGGCTGGGTTCTAGCTGGCTGGCCGTGTGTGTGTGTGTGTGTGTGTGTGTGTGTGTGTGTGTGTGTGTGTGTGTGTGTGTGTGTGTGTGTGTGTGTGTGTGTGTGTGCGTGCGTGTGTTTGTCTAAGTGTGACTCTTGCTTTTAGGGCTGGAATTCTCAGTATGTGCATCATGGTCTGGACTATGCCTTAATTTGTTTTTGGAGGGAGGTGTGTGTGTGCAAGTAGTGTACTCCCTGTATGTGTGTGTGTGTGTGTGTGTGCATGTGCGCGCGTGTGTTTGATGCATTAGAGGGGTTAAACAGGGGTGTTGTAGATAAGGACCAGACTCTCGCTCTTCCTATTACCAAAGAAGAATGACAGCGCTCCCACACACTCCTACACACAACACACACACACACCCACACACAAAAACACACACATACACACATATACACACACATATACTGTAGTGTATACTGTTAAATGTGTTTGCAAGACAAGCCATCATGAGTCTGATTCGATATGTATCTATCTAACATTCCTCATGGCTGATTAGCCTTGGTACTGTTTTTCATTTATTACACCAGTCAGATTAGGCTTTTTGGTGCTGTTTTTCATTTATTTAACCAATAAGATTAGCCTTGGTGTAGTTTTTCATTTATTACACCAGTCAGATTAGGCTTTTTGGTGCTGTTTTTCATTTATTTAACCAGTAAGATTAGCCTTGGTGTAGTTTTTCATTTATTACACCAGTCAGATTAGGCTATTTGGTGCTGTTTTTAATTTATTTCACCAGTCAAATTAGCCTTGTTGCTGTTTTTAATTCATTTATTTTACCTATCAGATTAACCTTTGTGCTTTTTAAAATTTATTTCACCAGTCAGATTAGCCCTGGTGCTGTTTTTCATCTATTTCACCAGTCAGATTAGCCCTGGTGCTGTTTTTCATTTATTTCACCTGTCAGATTAGGCTTTTTGGTGTTGTTTATCATTTATTTCACCAGTTAGGTTAGCCTTGGTGCTGTTTTTCATTTATTTATTTCACCTATCAGATTAGCCTTGGTGCTGTTTTTCATTTATTTCACCAGTCAGATTAGCCTTGGTGCTGTTTTTAATTTATTTCAACAGTCAGATTAGCCTTGGTGCTGTTTTTAATTTATTTCAACAGTCAGATTAGCCTTGGTGCTGTTTTTAATTTATTTCAACAGTCAGATTAGCCATGGTGCTTTTTTTCCTTTATTTCACCAGTCAGAATTGGATATTTGGTGCTCTTTTTCATTTATTTCACCAGTCAGAATTGGATATTTGGTGCTCTTTTTCATTTATTTCACCAGTCAGAATAGCATTGTTGTTGTTTTTCACTTTTTCACCAGTCAGAATAGGCTATTTGGTGCTGATTTTCATTTATATAACCAGTCAGATTAGCCTTGGTGCTGATTTTCATTTATATAACCAGTCAGATTAGCCTTGGTTCTGCTTTTCATTGATTGCAACAGTCAGATTAGGCTATTTTGTGCTGTTTTCTTTTTTCCATCAATCAGATTAGCCTTGGCGCTGTTTTTCATTTATTTCACCAGTCAGATTACCATTTGTGTTGTTTTTCATTTTTTTCACCAGTCAGAATAGCCTATTTGGTGCTGATTTTCATTTATATAACCAGTCAGATTAGCCTTGGTGCTTTTTTCTATTTATTTTACCAGTCAGATTAGCCTTGGTGCTGATTTTCATTTATATAGCCAGTCAGATTAGCCTTGATGCTTTTTTCCATTTATTTCACCAGTCAGATTTGGTGTCACGCCTTGGTCTTAGTATTTTGTGTTTTAGTTAATTAGTTGGTCAGGCCAGGGTGTGACATGGGTTTATGTTATTGTGTTGTCGTATTGTTTTTTTTGTAGGCATTGGGATTGTGGTTGATTAGGGGTGTGTTTAGTTTAGGTTTGGCTGCCTGAGGCGGTTCTCAATCAGAGTCAGGTGATTCTTGTTGTCTCTGATGGGGAACCGTATTTAGGTAGCCTGGGTTTCACTGTGTATTTCGTGGGTGATTGTTCCTGTCTCTGTGTAGTTTCACCAGATAGGCTGTATTTAGGTTTCACGTTCCGTTTTGTTGTTTTTGTATTTGTCTCAGTATTTTCATGTAATCGTCATTTGTTTTCATTAAAAAACATGAGTAACCAACACGCTGCATTTCGGTCCGACTTTCTTGCGACAAACGAAGAACGCCGTTACAGAATCACCCACCACACACGGACCGAGCAGCGTGTTACAGGTAGCGACAGCAGGAGCAGCGAAGGGAGGTCGTTATAGACAGCAGAAGCATGGAGTATACGACATAGGATGAAATAGACAGGTGGGCGGTCGACCCAGAGAGAGTGCCGGAGCCCGCCTGGGATTCGCTGGAGCAGTGCGAAGAGGGCTATAGGGGAATGGAGTTGGAGAGGCAATCACGACGGCGCAGAGGAAAGCCCGTGAATCAGCCCCAAAAATTTATTGGGGGGCTCAGAGGGAGAGTGGCTGAGTCAGGAGACAGACCTGAGCCAACTCTCCCTGTTTATCGTGAGGAGCCAAGGAGGAGACCAGAACCGGTGGTGGAGGTGAGCGAAGCAGAGACTGTGAAGGAGTTAATGGGGAAATTGGAGGAGAGAGTAATGAGGGAGTTGCTATTTTGGTGCTTTAAGTACAAGATTCGTCCGACGGAGCGTGTCGGGGATTTAATGGCACCTGGGTCAGCGCTCCATACTAGTCCTGAGGTGCGTGTTAGTCGGCTGGTGAAAAATGTGCCAGCCTCACGTACTAGGCCTCCTGTGTACCTACCTAGCCTTGCACGTCCTGTGCCAGTCCTGCTCTCAGGCTCTCCAGTACACCTTCACGGTCCAGTCCATCCTGTGCCACCTTCACACACCAGTCCTCCGGTGGCAGCTCCCCGCACCAGGCTTCCTGTGCGTGTCTTCGGCCCAATACCACCAGTGCCAGCACCACGCATCAGGCCTACAGTGCGCCTCGCCTCTCCTGCACTGTCGGAGCCTTTCTTCTCTCCTGCGCTACCAGAGTCTCCAGCCTGTTCAGCGCTTCTAGAGCCTTCCTCCTCTACAGCGCTGCCGGAGCCTCCTGCCTGTTCGGAGCAGCCTGAGCTGTCAGTCTGCATGGAGCAGCCAGAGCTGCCAGTCTGCATGGAACAGCCAGAGCTGTCAGCCTGCATGGAGCAGCCAGAGCTGTCAGTCTGCATGGAGCAGCCAGAGCTGTCAGTCTGTTTGGAGCAGCCAGAGCTGTCAGTCTGCATGGAGCAGCCAGAGCTGCCAGTCTGCATGGAGTGGCCAGAGCTGTCAGTCTGTTTGGAGCAGTCAGAGCTGTCAGTCTGCAAGAAGCCGCCAGAGCTGTCAATCTGCATGGAGCAGCCAGAGCCGCCAGTCAGCATGGAGCAGCCAGAGCCGTCAGTCAGCATGAAGCAGCCAGTGCCGTCAGTCTGCCAGGATCCGCCAGTCAGCCAGACTCTTCCAGATCTGCCAGTCAGCCAGACTCTTCCAGATCTGCCAGTCAGTCAGACTCTTCCAGATCTGCCAGTCAGCCAAACTCTTCCAGATCTGCTAGTCAACCAGACTCTTTCAGATCTGCGAGTCAACCAGACTCTTTCAGATCTGCGAGTCAACCAGACTCTTTCAGATCTGCGAGTCAACCAGACTCTTCCAGATCTGCCAGTCATCCAGGATCTGACGGATTCAACTGCCTGGCTGGGCTTCCTCTCAGTGCTGGGCTTCCTCTCAGTGCTGGGCTTCCTCTCAGTGCTGGGCTTCCTCTCAGTGCTGGGCTTCCTCTGTCCCGAGCTGCCCCTCTGTCCCGAGCTGCCCCTCTGTCCCGAGCTGCCCTTCTGTCCCGAGTTGCCCCTCAGTCCAGTGGGGTTCTGGGTGAGGACTACTAGGCCATGGTCAGCGGCGAGGGTGGAATATCCCAGGATGCGTAGGGGAGGAACTATGACATTAATGGAGTGGGGTCCACGTCCCAAGCCGGAACCGCCACCATGGACAGACGCCCACCCGGACCCTCCCTATGGTTTTGAGGTGCGTCCGGGAGTCCGCACCTTAGGGGGGGGTTCTGTCACGCCTTGGTCTTAGTATTTTGTGTTTTAGTTAATTAGTTGGTCAGGCCAGGGTGTGACATGGGTTTATGTTATTGTGTTGTCATATTGTTTTTTTTTGTAGGCATTGGGATTGTAGTTGATTAGGGGTGTGTTTAGTTTAGGTTTGGCTGCCTGAGGCGGTTCTCAATCAGAGTCAGGTGATTCTTGTTGTCTCTGATGGGGAACCGTATTTAGGTAGCCTGGGTTTCACTGTGTATTTCGTGGGTGATTGTTCCTGTCTCTGTGTAGTTTCACACAGATAGGCTGTACTTAGGTTTCACGTTCCGTTTTGTTGTTTTTTATTTGTCTCAGTATTTTCATGTAATCGTCATTTGTTTTCATTAAAAAACATGAGTAACCAACACGCTGCATTTCGGTCCGACTTTCTTGCGACAAACGAAGAACGCCGTTACACTTGGTGTTGTTTTTAATTTATTTCAACTATCAGATTAGGCAATTTGGAGCTGAGTTTCATTAATTTCACCAGTCAGATTAGCCTCTGTTTTTTGCTGTTTTTCATTTATTTCATCACTTAGATTCGATTTGGTGCTGATTTTCATTTATACAGCCAGTCAGATTAGCCTTGGTGCTAGTCAGATTAGCCTTGTTGCTGTTTTTCATTTATTTCCCCAGTCAGATTAGCCTTGGTGCTGTTTTCATTTAGTTCACCTGTCAGATTAGCCTTGTTGCTGTTTTCATTTAGTTCACCTGTCAGATTAGCCTTGTTGCTGTTTTTCGTTTTTTTCACCAGTCAGATTAGCCTTGGTCCTGTTTTTCATTTATTTCACCAGTCAGATTAGCTTTGGTGCTGTTTTTCATTTATTTCACCAGTCAGATTAGCTTTGGTGCTGTTTTTCCTCTCCCTTTGATGCTCTACTAGACATCTAAATTACATTCTGGGTTGGAAATCCTTATAAGAACATTCACTCCCAGTTCTTTTGTGACTATCTTCAAGTCATGCTTTTTGTTGTTAGAAGGAGGGGGAGATGAGGGCCCCCTATATGTAATGGTTTCAATGGCATGTGGTATTATTATTCGTATCGAAAATGTTGTGAAATATTTACAAGTTGTTGGACAGAATCAGTACCATGAATACCATACAGTTTACTATATTTCCAGGTAAATAAAGGAAGTTAGTTGTTCCCACTGTAGTGGCCATTGGCCAACCAAGCCATCCTCATACTGTATGTGCTCTACAATCAGAGCAGGGGGAAGGTTTGGCATCTCTTCTCTCTACTGACCAGACATGGACTGCCATAGATACTGCATCTTTACCCACCTCCGTGGTGCCTTTAGAGCTCGGACTGTGGACCCTAGCAGCGGGCCCCAAATGGACGGGAGACTCCGGCAGCGCCGGCGTGAAGGGCGATTCTGGCAGCTCCGGAGTGACGGGCAGCTCTAGCAGCTCCTGACTGACAAGCGGCTCTGGCAGCTCCTGACTGACGGGCGGCTCTGGCAGCTCTTGACTGACGGGCGGCTCTGGCAGCTCCTGACAGACGGGCGGCTCTGGCAGCTCAGGACAGACGGAGGGAGGAGACGGAGAGACAGCCTGGTGCCTGGGGCTGCCACAGGACCCACCAGGCTGGGGAGACCTACAGGAGGCCTGGTGCTTAGAGAAGGCACCGGATGGACCGGGCTGTGGGGGAGCACTGGAGCCTTGGCGTGCATCCTTGGCACCACTTCTCCAGGCTGGATCACCATTTTAGCCCGGACCATCCAGAGTGCAGGCACAGGTTGAACCTGGCTGTGGGGGAGCACTGGAGATCTGGTGCATACCACTCACACCTCTCCCTTAGGCTCAATACCCACATTCGCCCGGCACAGTTGGAGCGCACGCATAGGACGCTCCGACTGTGGAGAGGAGTGGGCTCAGGTCTCCAACCTGACTCTGCCACACTCCCCGTGTGTAATGTTTTGTACACCGGTAAAGATCAACGTTAGACTGAGGCCTGAACACTTTGTGATGTTCATGATGTTCTGTGGTATGGAGGGCTGTGGTATGGAGAATGCAGTGTGAGTAAAATGTAAACACATTTCAGACAGACAGTCCAACTGTCCTACAGATACTTATGGAAAGCATTCTTCCACTGCTAGGGTGTGTGTGTGTGTGTGTGTGGTGTGTGTGTGTGTGTGTGTGTGTGTGTGTGTGTGTGTGTGTGTGTGTGTGTGTGTGTGTGTGTGTGTGTGTGTGTGTGTGTGTGTGTGTGTGTGTGTGTGTGTGTGTGTGGACATCAGTACATAGGGCCAGTATAGAGACTGTGAGGGATGTGTCCTTAGTACAGACCAGTCTACCAGTGGGAACAAAGAGTGATCATTGCAGTCAGTCGGTAACACTGGGAACAAGCTGCCTCTCTCTGCTAGCCTGACAGAGACACGGTCACGGTCCTGCTGACACAGTCCTGCTGTCACAACACTGACTGGGCTTTACTACTGGAATAGCTTCAGAATATTTCTCCTTCTATCCCACATTAATGTTAAACCTTACGATATGTATGTAATGCAGTGAGAGGTGTAGGTTTTATTAAAGCAGTTGTTGAGGGAGAGGATGAGAGCTGTCTCTGCAACCCATCCCCCATTTCTCTTCTCCATCCCCCTCTCCTTCCTATCCCCCTCTCTCATCTTTCCCCATCCTCTCTCCTCCTCCTTCTTCTCTCTATCCCATCCCCCTCTCCTTCCTATCCCCCTCTCTCATCTCTCCCCATCCTCTCTCCTCCTCCTTCTTCTCTCTATCCCATCCCCCCTCCTTCCTATCCCCCTCTCTCATCTCTCCCCATCCTCCTCCTCCTCCTTCTTCTCTCTATCCCCATCCCCCTCTCCTTCCCATCCCCCTCTCTCTTCTCTCCCCATCATCTCTCCCCCTCCTTCTTCTCTCTATCTCCATCCCTCTCTGCTCTGTGTCCTTGTTTGGACAGGGAAAGGGGGATCCCTAGTCAGTTGTACAACTGAATGCTTTCAACTGAAATGTGTCTTCAGCATTTAACCCAACCCCTCTGAATCAAACAGGTGCGGAGGGCGAAGGCCAGTGGCATATTCTATATAGAATAAAACAGGGACAGCACTGCCAGAGGTGGTGTGTGTAAAGCCCTGCATGCTGCTGTGGGGTGATGGGATGTTTCTGGACAGTAATGGATGCTGAGAATGGAAGGAATCAGAGTGGCTGTCTGTCTTTTCTATGATTGTTTGTGTGTGTGTGTGTGTGTGTGTGTGTGTGTGTGTGTGTGTGTGTGTGTGTGTGTGTGTGTGTGTGTGTGTGTGTGTGTGTGTGTGTGTGTGTGTGTGTGTGTGTGTGTGTGTGACAATAGGGGACAATAGACTTGCCTTCAAAATACTTGTTTATTACCAATGTGTTTCGCCTTCATCAGGGAACAGGTTTTTTGTTATTCTTAAAGTCCCTGCTTCCACCATTCCTCATCTTAACCCGCATTTCAGTGGAGGGACGTTATGAGCAGAAGGGGATGAAAGGATAAAAGAGAGATGACCCAAAACTGTTAATGGACTAAAATAGGTCATCTTTCTATAGCGCCTTCTGTTTTAGCCTAGATACTTACATTTCTCTGTTTTAGTCTAGATACTTAAATTTCTCTGTTTTAGCCTAGATACTTAAAGGTCTTTGTTTTAGTCTCGATACTTAAATTTCTCTGTTTTAGTCTAGATACTTACATTTCTTTGTTTTAGTCTAGATACTTACATTTCTCTGTTTTAGTCTAGATACTTAAATTTCTCTGTTTTAGTCTAGATACTTTAATTTCTCTGTGTTACTATTCTGTACCGAACTCACTTCCTATTACCTGCAGTCAATGACCAAATGGCCTGGAATGTTATTCATATATTTTATGATTTCATCATTAATATCAATTATCAAAAAAATGAACCCTGAGAAAACGTTCACATCTATAACGATCAACCATCTGGAGAAGGCTAACTACAGCAAAATAATCATTTTAAAACCCCCCCAAAACAATATTATGTCCTCGTAAATTAGTAACATACATGTTATTTTAGCGAGTGAACTGAATATTTATTTTGAGTTGATATAATGAAAACAACATCATTTTATGACCATAAAAAGTTATATATTTAATATTGTAAATTTCACTCAACTATAAGTATTGTTGCCTGCAATACATTATGTTCACACAGAGCCTCTCGATAATCAGCAGGCAGAGGGAGGTGATGTTACACGTGTACCTGTCACAACTCACACACCTTTCTTGGAACCTCTGAATTAATGTTGCTTAGCAACAGGAGGAGACGGGCATCTATTGCATTTGTCATTCGATTGATGTTTACCTTCACCAGCCTATCTTTTAAAGACACAAGAGTAGGAGCAGCGGCTAGAGGTGGACATGGGATTGGGCTGATCTCCTTGTGTTTCTAGGAATCCCAGTCTGTCAGTCAGTTATCTGTGTTGCTCTGTCACTGTGAGAGGAGGACTTTTGGATACAGACGGACATTAGAAGATAGGGGACCTCTCATCTCCCTCTTCTATCTATTATCGTTAAATGAAGTGCTCACTCACTCACAGACCTCCCCCAGGAAAAACACACACACACACACACACACACACACACACACACACACACACACACACACACACACACACACACACACACACACACACACACACACACACACACACACACACACACACACACACACTGTGCTCACCCTCTCTCAGTCCTCCCTGAGTCATGTAGACAGTCAGAGCAGCACCTGACTTCTGAGTATTTAGTGTTATTTCATTTCTCTCTCTCCCCCTCCTTCATCCCCCTCTCTCCGTCTCTCTCGCCCCCTCCTTCATCCCCCTCTCTCTGTCTCTCTCTCCCCCTCCTTTATCCCCCTCTCTCCCCCTCCTTCATCCCCCTCTCTCCGTCTCTCTCTCCCCCTCTCCGTCTCTCTCTCGCACTCTCTCTTTCTCTCTCTCACTTGCTCTCTCCACCCCCCTCACCCTCTCCCTCCCCCTTGCTGTCTCTCTCCCCCTCTCCTTCCCCCTTGCTGTCTCCCTCCCTCTCCCTCCCGCTTGCTGTCTCTCTCCCCCTCTCCCTCCCCCTTGCTGTCTCTCTCTCAGCCCTTAGCTCCAGGTGGCTACTTACCTTACTCTCTGGCTAATTTCGCTTAACATTTAGAATAATTAGTTGCCGTCTGAGCGTGTCAGCGTGTCTTAAAATGTTTACTGGTCTAGTTAGAGCTGTTTTTCATGGGGTTGCCACAATTACTCAGGGCTTTTAACATGAACTATAAAAACAATATAATGTAGCTGTTTGAAAATAAAAAAAGCTTAATTCTTAGACAAACTGATTTAAATTGAGTGTTTAGACAGTCTTGTAATCACAGAGTTTATTATGATTTGAGTTGACAGGACAGAGGTGAGCATGTAATTTTGTAATTATTTGTCTAAATGTTGTTTTAATGTTTATTAGTGTGCCACATTATTCTAGGTCAGTTTGTGTGTGTGATTCTTTCTCCAATAAGCTCTCACAGTTCATCCATGTCTCTCAAACGGCACATTTAGTTGTGGTTACTTCTCTGTATCATTCCAAGGTTAAGTTTAGGCATTAACTCCAAAAGGTTAAAGGGAAGAAAGAAACAATAACTCAACTTCATATTCATCATCTCCAGCACCACTCCAACATCAACATATGTGAAAATTGCAAGTTTCTATGTTTTGTAGTAAAATAGATAGAGGAAGATACTTTTAGTCATGTGGTGTATGTGGACACCTGCTTGTTGAACATCTCATTTCAAAATCATGGACATTAATATGGAGTTGGTCCCCCCTTTGCTGCTATAATGGCCTCCACTCTTCTGGGAAGGCTTTCCACTAGATGTTGGAACATTGCTGCAGGAACTTCCATTCCGCCACAAGAGCATTAGTGAGGTCGGGCACTGATGTTGGGCGATTATCCCTGGCTCGCAGTCGGCGTTCCAATTCATCCCAAAGGTGTTTGAAAGAGTTGAGGTCAGGGTTGTGTGCAGACCAATCAAGTTCTTCCACACCGATCTCGACAAACCTTTTCTGTGTGGACCTCGCTTTGTGCACAGGGGCATTATCATGCTGAAACAGGAAAGGACCTTCCCCAAACTGCTGCCACTAAGTTGGAAGCACAGAATCATCTAGAATGTCATTGTATGCTGTAGCATTAAGATTTCCCATCACTGGAACTAAGGGGCTTAGCCCGAACAATGACAAAAAGTCCCAGACCATTATTCCTTGTCCACCAAACTTTACAGTTACTGTTGCATTATGCATTGGGGCAGGTAGCATTCATCACTCCAGAGAACGTGTTTCACTGCTCCAGAGTCGAATGGTGGCGAGCTTTACACCACCCCAGCCGACGCTTGGCATTGCGCACAGGGATCTTAGGCTTCCGTGCGGCTGCTCGGCCATGGAAACCCATTTCATGCAGCTCCTGACTAACTGTTCTTGTGCTGACAATGCTTCCAGAGGCAGTTTGGAACTTGGTAGTAAGTGTTGCAACCGAGGACAGATGATGTTTATGCACTTAAGCTCACAGAACGGGACCTCTGAGTGCTGATGTGGCCTACCACTTCGCGGCTGAGCCGTTGTTGCTCCTAGATGTTTCCACTTCACAATAACAGCACTTACAGTTGACCGGGGCAGCTCTAGCATGGCAGAAATTTGACAAACTGACTTGTTGGAAAGGTGGCATCCTATGACGGTGCCACGTTGAAAGTTATTGAGCTCTTCAGTAAGGCCATTTAACTGCCAATGTTTGTCTATGGAGATTGCATAGCTATGTGCTCGATTTTGTACACCTGTCAGCAACGGGTGTGGCTGAAATAGCTGAATCCGCTATCTTGAAGGGGTGTCCACATATTTTTGTATATATAGTGTACGTGTTTCCAATGACATGATCAGTGTGAATCGTGAGAGATTTTAATCAATAATGAGTAAGCATTGCCTACTAATTGGTTGATGATGTCATTGAAACTCTTTCTCTATCTTTTTTTACAACAAAACATAGAAACGCGCCAATTTCACATATGTTGATGTTGGGGTGGAGCTGGAGGTGATGAATATGAAGTTGAAAATTGTGAAACTTCCCTTTAAGGTAAGTGTTAAGGTTTGGTATAGGTTAAAACTAAAATATCTTTCTATTGCTGGATTTGAACGTGCAACCTTTGGAATCACCGGCAGATGCTTACGGCTATCCCCGTCCACAATACCCTAACAAAACCAAAACTTTCTTGAAGGTAGCAGTGCTCACTGTTACTCCTAGTGGTCGGTTTCCACGTCATCTCTCGACGTCCTCAGACACGGCTAGACGTCGAATACGGATTTGTATCACGGGTGACCTGGCTGTCTTTCTATCAAGTGAATGTGGTGAACAGTGGCAATAAAAAGCATGTGAACCCTTTGGAATTACCTGGAGTTCTGCATAACTTTTACATACCATCTGATCTTCATCCAAGTCACAACAGTAGACAAACACAATGTGCTTAAACTAATAACACACAAATTATTGTATTTTTCTTGTCTGTATTGAATACATCATTTAAACATTCACAGTGTAGGTTGTAAAAAGTATGTGAATCCCTAGGATAAGGACTGGAGTCAGCTAACCTGGAGTACAATCAATGAGACGAGGTTGGACATTTTAGTTAGAGCTGCCCTGCCCCATAAAAAGCACTCACAAGATTTGAGTTTGCTATTCACAAGAAGCAGTGCCTGATGTGAACCATGCCTTGAACAAAAGAGATCTCAGAAGACCTAAGATTAAGAATTGTTTCCTTGCATAAAGCTGGAAAGGGTTACAAAAGTATATCGTAAAGTCAGTCTGCGGTAAGACAAATTGTCTATAAATGGAGAAAGTTCAGCACTGTTGCTACTCTCCCTAGGAGTGGCCGTCCTACAAAGATGACTGTAAGAGCACAGCGCAGAATGCTCAATGAGGTTAAGTAGAATCCTTGAGTGTCAGCTAAAGACTTACAGAAATATCTGGAAGATGCTAACATCTCTGTTGACGAGTCTACAATACGTAAAACAATAAACAAGAAAAAAACATTGCTGCACATCTGGCCATGCCTTCCGCCTGGCTACACCAACCTCGGCCAACAGCTCCGCCCCCCCCCCCGCAGTTACTCGCCCAAGCATCTCCAGGTCCTCCTTAACCCAAATCCAGATAGCAGATGTTCTGAAAGAGCTGCAAAACCTGGACCCGTACAAATCAGCTGGGCTTGACAATCTGGACCCTCTATTTCTGAAACTATCCGCCGCCCTATTACCAGCCTGTTCAACCTCTCTTTCATATCGTCATATCATCTCGACCCAAACTGTTACAGACCAATATCCATCCTGCCCTGCCTATCTAAGGTCTTCGAAAGCCAAGTCAACAAACAGGTCACTGACCATCTCGTATCCCACCGTACCTTCTCCGCTGTGCAATCTGGTTTCCGAGCCGGTCACGGGTGCACCTCAGCCACGCTCAAGGTACGAAACGATATCATAACCGCCATCGATAAAAGACAGTACTGTGCAGCCGTCTTCATCGACCTTGCCAAGGCTTTCGACTCTGTCAATCACCATATTCTTATCGGCAGACTCAGTAGCCTCGGTTTTGCTGATGACTGCCGTGCCTGGTTCACCAACTACTTTGCAGACAGAGTTCAGTGTGTCAAATCGGAGGGCATGCTGTCCGGTCCTCTGGCAGTCTCTATGGGGGTGCCACAGGGTTCAGTTCTCGGGCCGACTCTTTTCTCTGTATATATCAATGATGTTGCTCTTGCTGCGGGCGATTCCCTGATCCACCTCTACGCAGACGACACCATTCTATATACTTCCGGCCCATCCTTGGACACTGTGCTATCTAACCTCAAAACGAGCTTCAATGCCATACAACACTCCTTCCGCGGCCTCCAACTGCTCTTAAACGCTAGTAAAACCAAATGCATGCTTTTCAACCGTTCGCTGCCTGCACCCGCACTCCTGACTAGCATCACCACCCTGGACGACCTTGAATATGTGGACATCTATAAGTACCTAGGTGTCTGGCTAGACTGTAAACTCTCCTTCCAGACTCATATCAAACATCTCCAATCGAAAATCAAATCTAGAGTCGGCTTTCTATTCCGCAACAAAGCCTCCTTCACTCACACCGCCAAACTTACCCTGGTAAAACTGACTATCCTACCGATCCTCGACTTCGGTGATGTCATCTACAAAATAGCTTCCAACACTCTACTCAGCAAACTGGATGCAGTTTATCACAGTGCCATCCGTTTTGTTACTAAAGCACCTTATACCACCCACTACTGTGACCTTTATGCTCTAGTCGGCTGGCCTTCGCTACATATTCATCGCCAGACCCACTGGCTCCAGGTCATCTACAAGTCCATGCTAGGTAAAGCTCCGCCTTATCTCAGTTCACTGGTCACGATGGCAACACCCACCCGTAGCACGCGCTCCAGCAGGTGTATCTCACTGATCATCCCTAAAGCCAACACCTCATTTGACCGCCTTTCGTTCCAGTTCTCTGCTGCCTGTGACTGGAACGAATTGCAAAAATCGCTGAAGTTGGAGACTTTTATCTCCCTCACCAACTTCAAACATCTGCTATCTGAGCAGCTAACCGATCGCTGCAGCTGTACATAGTCTATCGGTAAATAGCCCACCCATTTTTACCTACCTCATCCCCATACTGTTTTTATTTACTTACTTTTCTGCTCTTTTGCACACCAATATCTCTACCTGTACATGACCATCTGATCATTTAACACTCCAGTGTTAATCTGCAAAATTGTTATTATTTGCCTACCTCCTCATGCCTTTTGCACACAATGTATATAGACTCTTTTTTTTCTACTGTGTTATTGACTTGTTAATTGTTTACCCCATGTGTAACTCTGTGTTGTCTGTTCACACTGCTATGCTTTATCTTGGCCAGGTCGCAGTTGCAAATGAGAACTTGTTCTCAACTAGCCTACCTGGTTAAATAAAGGTTAAATAAAAAACTTTAAAAAATTAAAAATCTGAAGATCGCAAAAGAGCACCTGGATTTCCCACAGCGCTACTGGCAAAATATTCTGTGGACAGATTAAACTAAAAGGAAGGAACACACAGCACTATTTGTGGAGAAAAAAGGCACAGCACAGCACACCAACATCAAAACCTCATCCCAACTGTAACGTATGGTTTAGGGAGCATCATGGTTTGGGCCTGCTTTGCTGCCTCAGGGCCTGGACAGCTTGTAATCATCGATGGAAAAATGAATTCCCAAATTTATCAAGACATTTTGCAGGAGAATGTAAGGCTAGGTCCACAACAGAAGTTACGTGAAACAACAGGACAACAACCCAAAAGACAGAAGTAAATCAACAACAGAATGCCTTAAACAGAAGAAACTATGCCTTCTGGAGTGGCCCAGTCAGTCCTGACCTCAACCCAATTGAGATGCTGTGGCATGACCTCAAGAGAGCGGTTCACACCAGACATCTGAAGAATATTGCTGAACTGAAACAGTGTTGTAAAGAGGAATGGTCCAAAATTCCCCCTGACCTTTGTGCAGGTCTGATCCGCAAATACAGAAAACGTTTGGATGAGGTTATTGCTGCCAAAGGAGGGTCAACCAGTTATTAAATCCAAGGGTTCACATACTTTTTCCAACCTGCACTGTGAATGTGTGTTCAGTAAAGACATTAAATATTGTTTGTGTGTTATTAGTTTAAGCAGACTGTGTTTGTCTATTGTTGTGTCTTAGGTGAAGATCAGATACAATTTTATGACCAATTAATGCAGAAATCCAGGTAATTCTAAAGGGTTCACAGACCCCCCTGTGACTGGTGTGTGTGTGTGTGTGTGTGTGTGTGTGTGTGTGTGTGTGTGTGTGTGTGTGTGTGTGTGTGTGTGTGTGTCCTCTCCAGTGAGTCATTAATGTTGCATCAGTCTCCTGTGAAGTGCTCAGGGTTGAAATGTATTGAACTGTATGTGTAACATGATCCTCTTTCCCTTCCCATCAGCACCACAGCACAGGGAGGGGTGAGTGTGTGTGTGTGTGTGTGTGTGTGTGTGTGTGTGTGTGTGTGTGTGTGTGTGTGTGTGTGTGTGTGTGTGTGTGTGTGTGTGTGTGTGTGTGTGTGTGTGTGTTAAATCTGTACCGAGCTTTAGAGAGCCTCTAGGGCTAAAGTGGGGGAGACATTCTCACACTCTCCTCACATCTGTCTCTCTCTCTTTCACACACACACTGCAGTCTGTGGCGAGGGTAGATGTTTCCCATCCAGTCTAATGCATGCAGAGTGGTACAGTGATATCCAGCTGAAAGAATAGTTAAAAATGTAATGACTTTTGCAGAAGGCTGTGATTTCATTGGAAACAGTTGGGCGCGCAAGGCAAAATCTCTAATCCCCTTTATTGAAGGGACTCTCAGTGATCTTCCTATGGGAATTCTCCCCCATAACACTCTGTGGAGGGTGGCAGGAGGGAGAGAGGAGGGGGCAGGAGAGGGAGGGCCTCCATGAAATCCCTTTGTTTCAGTATTCCCATTAAAACTCAGCTAGGATAATCACATAATGCGAGATTTATAACATACGGTTAATCTCAGAATATGATCACATCTCTTCCAAATTTAAATAATATATCCCAAAAGTTTTTTTAAATTAAACGTGTTCAAGGTGTGATTTGATTCAGTTCTAAAAAGATCTAAAGTTGCCTATATGTGTTTCTTTACCTTTTTACATTCCCAAAGATAGTTTGTTTAACAGAGGTTTGGATTGGCTTACCTGGAGACAATGGAGACTGCAACATTTGATCTACAGACTCTGAAGACACTTCCTTTGTTCTCGGATATGTCTGATAGCAGATCTACACTGTAGTTATACATATTTAAAATGCAATAGGCTCTGCTTCACCTGTCTCTGTCCTGTAAGCAGGTCCAGTGGGCTGCAATGCATCGTGCATAATAACATATCACATAGCAACCTTGCTGTATCAGAGGATGAATGAGGACGTGAAGGAGAGAAGAGTATATCTGAGACAGTTTATGTACAGTAGAATGTGAAGCCTCTGTTCTATTTATACTCATCCAGTCAGGAGACACTACTGGAGTCCAATCAGGAAACAAGGGCTTACTGAATACATTCTGTAGAGTATGCATGCTATTCAATGAGTAAATGGAAGGATGCTGTACACATTAGGGTTGAATATTTTCATGGTATTTTACAAATGTTCCATCCTGAGAATAAATCTCTTTTCTAACCTGGTATTTCCCGTCAAAACCGGAAGTGTCATTCAAAAGCATAATAAAGCATATACTGTAAATAGGCCTATGTCTGGATTTGATTAGAGCTTTGATCGAAAATTCCATCCCGACGCTACCTGAGCCCGATGAGCAATACATATTTTATGTTTTATGAGGCCTACATTAAAGTATTTTTAATGAGCCCAAGCCCCCCAAAAAACAAATGATGGTGTCTTTTTCAATACATACAGTGGGTTCCAAAATTACTGGCAACCCTGACTGTCAAAGCACAAACAATACTTAAAAAAATATAAACAATATAATTATAGAGATCAACTCAAAATACCAACATGTGAGAAATACTGTACTTTATTAATGTTTCAATGGAATCAACCAAAATCATACAATTATTTAATACAAAATAAATTTCACCAAAATCAAGGTTTCATAATTATTGGCACTCCTCATTTAGTACTTAGCGCAACCACCTCTGGCAAGGATAACAGCATGGAGTCTTTTCCTGTAATGTTTGACAAGGTTAAGGAACACATTTGGAGGGATTTTGGACCATTCCTCTATGCAGACCCTTTATAGATCCTTCACATTCTTGGGTTTGCGCTTATCAACTGCCCTCTTCCACTCAGCCCACAGGTTTTGGATTGGATTGAGGTCCGGCGACTGACATGGCGATGGCAGAACATTGATTTTGTTGTCACAGAACCATTTCTGTGTGGATCTTGAGGTCTGTTTTGGGTCATTGTCTTGTTGGAAAGTCCACCTACGGCCAAGTCCCAGTCTTCTGCCAGAGGCAACCAGATTGTCAGACAGAATTGCCTGATACTTGGTAGAATTCATTATGCCATCAATCTTAACCAGTGCCCCTGGACCTCTGGAATTAAAACAGCCCCAAAACATCACTGACCCCCCTCCATCATTTAAATGACATTTGGCAAACACCAACTGCTTGCGTCTGTGTCTTGGGGTCAGAAAGGGCTTTCTTCTGGCAACCCTTCCAAAGAGCCTGTTGTTGTGGAGGTGGCGTCTGATGGCGCTTTTTGAAACCTGGTGACCCCAAGATGCCACCAAGGCCTGCAATTTTTTTAACGGGGCCCCTCAAGGGTGCGTGCTTAGTCCCCTCCTGTACTCCCTGTGGCCACACACAACTCCAACACCATCATTAACAACCTCACCCTTAACGTGAGCAGGAACTGATCTTGGACTACAGGAAAAGGAGGGCAGAGCACGCCACCATTCACATCAACGGGGCTGTAGTGGAGCAGGTCGAGAGCTTCAAGTTCCTTGGTGTCCACATCACCAACAAACTATCATGGTCCAAACACCTCAAGACAGTCGTGAAGAGGGCACGACATAGCCAATTCCAACTCAAGAGGCTGAAAAGATTTGGCCTGGGACCTCAGATGCTCAAAAAGTTTTACAGCTTCACCACTGAGAGCATCCTGACTGGTTGCATCCCCATTTGGTATGTCCACTGCTCAGCAACAGACCACAAGACGCTAAAAAGGGTTGTGCGTATGGCCCAGTACATCACTGGGGCCGAGCTTCCTGCATCCAGGACCTCTATACCAGGCGGTGTCAGAGGAAGGCCCTAAGAATTGTCAAAGACTCCTGCCACCCAAGTCATAGACGGTTCTCTCTGCTATTGCACATCAAGCTGTATGAGAGTTCCAAGTCTAGGACCAAAATGCTCCTTAACAGCTTCTACCCCCAAGCCATAAGACTGCTGAACAGTTAATCAAATGGCTCCCAGGACTATTTACATTGACCCCCTTATTTTATTAATATTTATAAAAATGCAAAAAATGCACAGACTCTCTTGCACAGGCTCTACAGTGCCTTGCAAAAGTATTCACACCCTTGGCATTTTTCCTATTTTGTTGCATTACAACCTGTAATTTAAATAGATTTTTATTTGAATTTCATGTAATGGACATACACAAAATAGTCCAAATTGGTGAAGTGAAATGAAAAAAATAACTGGTTTCAAAAATAAATAAAAAACAACAACAGAAAAGTGGTGCGTGCTTATATACCCCCTTTCCTATGAAGCCCCTAATTAAGATCTGGTGCAACCAATTACATTCAGAAGTCACATAATTGCATCACATGATCTGTCACATGATCTCAGTATATTTACACCTGTTCTGAAAGGCCCCAGAGTCTGCAACACCACTAAGCAAGGAGCACCACAAAGTACGCTGCACCATGAAGACCAAGGAGCTCTCCAAACAGGTCAGGGACAAAGTTGTGGAGAAGTACAGCTCAGGGTTGGGTTATAAAAAAAATATCCGAAACTTTGAACATCCCACTGAGCACCATTAAATCCATTATCAAAAATTTGAAAGAATATGGCACCACAATAAACCTGCCAAGAGAGGGCTGCACACCAAAACTCACAGACCAGGCAAGGAGGGCATGAAAAGGCTAACGGAACCCCTTGACAACATCCACTGAAAAGGCAGAGCGTGAAATTCAAAAATATTTTTTTGAAATATTTAACTTTCATACATTCACAAGTGCAATACACCATATTAAAGCTTAACTTATTGTTAATGTACCCATCGTGTCCGATTTCAAAAAGGCTTTACAGTGAAAGCACACCATATGATTATGTTAGGTCGGAGCCTAGTCACAAAAAATATACAGCCATTTTCCAGCCAAAGAGAGGAGTCACAAAAAGCAGAAATAGAGATAAAATTAATCACTAACCTTTGATGATCTTCATCAGATGGCACGCATAGAACTTCATGTTACACAATACATGTATGTTTTGTTTGATAAAGTTCATATTTATATCCAAAAATCTTTGTTTACATTGGCGCATTATGTTCAATAATGTTGTGCCTTGAAAACATCCGCCAAATTTGCAGAGAGCCACATCAATTTACAGAACACTCATCATAAACTTTGATAAAAGATAAAAGTGTTATGCACAGAATTAAAGATATACTTCTCCTAAATGCAACCGCTGTGTCAAAAGCTTTACGGAAAAAGCACACCATACAATAATCTGAGTACAGTACTCAGACACAAAAACAAGCCATGCAGATACCCGCCATGTTGTGGAGTCAGTAAAAGTCAGAAATAGCGTTATAAATATTCACTTTCCTTTGATGATCTTCATCACAATGAACTCCCAGGAATTCCAGTTCCACAATAAATGTTTGTTTTGTTCGATAAAGTCCATAATTTATGTCCAAATACCTCCTTTTTGTCAGTGCGTTTAGTTCACCAATCGAAATTCAGTCGAATTCGAAGTCCAGGTGCAAGTTCAGATGAAAATATAGAAATATAGAACATAGAACCATGTTAAACGATGTATAGAATCATCTTTAAGATGTTTTTGTCATAAATCTTCAATAATATTCCAACCGGACAATTCCTTTGTCTTTAGAAATTAAAAGTAATGCAGCTCGCTATCACGTCCGCGCGCATGATTTAGCTCATGGCATTCTGCCAGACCTCTTAGTCAAACAGCTCTTATTCGCTCCCCCTTCACAGTAGAAGCCTGAAACAAGGTTCTAAAGACTGTTGATGTCTAGTGGAAGCCTTAGGAAGTGCAATATGACCCCATTTACACTGTATCTTGGAAAGGCAATGAATTGAAAAACTACGAACCTCAGATTTCCCACTTCCTGGTTGGATTTTTATCAGGTTTTCGCCTGCCATATGAGTTCCGTTATACTCACAGACATCATTCAAACAATTTTAGAAACCTCAGAATTTTCTTTCCGAATCTACTAATAACATGCATACATCAGCTTCTGGGCCTGAGAAGCAGGCAGTTTACTCTGGGCACGCTTTTCATCCGAACGTAAAAATGCTGCCCCTTATCCCAAACAGGTTAATCAGAGAGTCAACAAAGAGACCAAAGATAACCCTGAATGAACTGCAAAGCTCCACAGCGGAGGTTGGAGTATCTGTCCATAGGACCATTTTAACGCGTACACTCCACAAAGCTGGACTTTATGGAAGAGTGGTCAGAAATAAGCCATTGCTTAAAGAATAAAAATAAGCAAGCTTCTTTGGTGTTCACCAAAAGGCATGTGGGAGACTCCCCAAACATATGGAAGAAGGTACTCTGGTTAGATGATACTAATATGTAGCTTTTTGGCCATCAAGGAAAATGCTATGTCTGGCGCAAACCCAACACCTCTCATCATCCCAAGAATACCATCTCCACAGTGAAGCATGGTGGTGGCAGCATCCTGCTGTGGGTATGTTTTTCATTGGCAGGAACTGGGAAACTGGTCAGAATTGAAGGAATGATGGATGGCACTAAATACAGGGAAATTCTTGAGGGAAACCTGTTTCAGTCTTCCAGAGATTTGAGACTGGGACGGAGGTTCACCTTGCAGCAGGACAATGACCCTAAGCATACTGCTAAAGCAACACTCAAGTGGTTTAAGGGGAAACATTTAAATGTCTTGGAATGGCCTAGTCAAAGCCCAGACCTCAATCCAATTCAGAATCTGTGGTATGACTTAAAGATTGCTGTACACCAGCGAAACCCATCCAATTTGAAGGAGCTGGAGCAGTTTTGCCTTGAAGAATGGGCAAAAATCCCAGTGGCTCGATGTACCAAGCTTATAGAGACATACCCCAAGGGACTTGCAGCTGACTTTGGGGAGTTGAATAGCTATGCATGTACAAGTTTTCTGTTTTTTGTCTTATTTCTTGTTTGTTTCAGGAAAAATGCCAAGGGGGGTGAATATTTTCGCAAGCCACTGTATACACGCACACATACAATACTGACACTGCAACACACACACACACACACACACACACACACACACACACACACACACACACACACACACACACACACACACACACACACACACACACACACACACACACACACACACACACACACACACACACACACACACGCAACCAACATTTGAAACAAACATTTTATGTTTGTTTCAGGAAAAATGCCAAGGGGGTGAATATTTTCGCAAACCACTGTATACACGCACACATACTACACTGACACTGCAACACACACACACACACACACACGGACACACAAAACACACAAAACACACACACACACACATGCAAATTGACAATGCTGCTGCTCTCTGTTTATTATCTATGCATAGTCACTTTACACCCACCTACATGTATATAATTACCTCGACTAACCCTTACCCCTGCACAATGACTCGGTACCGGTACCCCCTTTATATAGCCTCGTTATTGTTATTTTATTGTGTTCCTATTTTCCTTTAGATTATTGAGCAATTAAGGGCTCGTAAAGTAAGCATTTCACGGTAAGGTCTACACCTGTTGTATTTGGCGCATGTGACAAATCAAATTGTATTTTATTTATGTACATGCTATTCAATGAGGAAATGGAAGGAGGCTATACACATGATATTCAATGAGGAAATGGAACGAGGCTATACACATGCTATTCAATGAGGAAATGGAAGGAGGCTATACACATGCTATTCAATGAGGAAATGGAAGGAGGCTATACACATGCTATTTAATGAGGAAATGGAAGGAGGCTATACACATGCTATTCAATGAGGAAATGGAAGGAGGCTATACACATGCTATTCAATGAGGAAATGGAAGGAGGCTATACACATGCTATTCAATGAGGAAATGGAACGAGGCTATACACATGCTATTCAATGAGGCTATACACATGCTATTCAATGAGGAATGGAAGGAGGCTATACACATGCTATTCAATGAGGAAATGGAAGGAGGCTATACACATGCTATTCAATGAGGAAATGGAAGGAGGCTATACACATGCTATTCAATGAGGAAATGGAAGGAGGCTATACACATGCTATTCAATGAGGAAATGGAAGGAGGCTATACACATGCTATTCAATGAGGAAATGGAAGGAGGCTATACACATGCTATTTAATGAGGAAATGGAAGGAGGCTATACACATGCTATTCAATGAGGAAATGGAAGGAGGCTATACACATGCTATTTAATGAGGAAATGGAAGGAGGCTATACACATGCTATTCAATGAGGAAATGGAAGGAGGCTATACACAAGCTATTCAATGAGGAAATGGAAGGAGGCTATACACATGCTATTCAATGAGGAAATGGAAGGAGGCTATACACATGCTATTCAATGAGGAAATGGAAGGAGGCTATACACATGCTATTCAATGAGGAAATGGAAGGAGGCTATACACATGCTATTCAATGAGGAAATGGAAGGAGGCTATACACATGCTATTCAATGAGGAAATGGAAGGAGGCTATACACATGCTATTCAATGAGGAAATGGAAGGAGGCTATACACATGCTATTCAATGAGGAAATGGAAGGAACTATACACATGCTATTCAATGAGGAAGTGGAAGGAGGCTATACACATGCTATTCAATGAGGAAATGGAAGGAGGCTATACACATGCTATTTAATGAGGAAATGGAAGGAGGCTATACACATGCTATTCAATGAGGAAATGGAAGGAGGCTATACACATGCTATTCAATGAGGAAATGGAAGGAGGCTATACACATGCTATTCAATGAGGAAATGGAAGGAGGCTATACACATGCTATTTAATGAGGAAATGGAAGGAGGCTATACACATGCTATTCAATGAGGAAATGGAAGGAGGCTATACACATGCTATTCAATGAGGAAATGGAAGGAGGCTATACACATGCTATTCAATGAGGAAATGGAAGGAGGCTATACACATGCTATTCAATGAGGAAATGGAAGGAGGCTATACACATGCTATTTAATGAGGAAATGGAAGGAGGCTATACACATGCTATTCAATGAGGAAATGGAAGGAGGCTATACACATGCTATTTAATGAGGAAATGGAAGGAGGCTATACACATGCTATTCAATGAGGAAATGGAAGGAGGCTATACACATGCTATTCAATGAGGAAATGGAAGGAGGCTATACACATGCTATTCAATGAGGAAATGGAAGGAGGCTATACACATGCTATTCAATGAGGAAATGGAAGGAGGCTATACACATGCTATTCAATGAGGAAATGGAAGGAGGCTATACACATGCTATTCAATGAGGAAATGGAAGGAGGCTATACACATGCTATTCAATGAGGAAATGGAAGGAGGCTATACACATGCTATTCAATGAGGAAATGGAAGGAGGCTATACACATGCTATTCAATGAGGAAATGGAAGGAACTATACACATGCTATTCAATGAGGAAGTGGAAGGAGGCTATACACATGCTATTCAATGAGGAAATGGAAGGAGGCTATACACATGCTATTTAATGAGGAAATGGAAGGAGGCTATACACATGCTATTCAATGAGGAAATGGAAGGAGGCTATACACATGCTATTCAATGAGGAAATGGAAGGAGGCTATACACATGCTATTCAATGAGGAAATGGAAGGAGGCTATACACATGCTATTTAATGAGGAAATGGAAGGAGGCTATACACATGCTATTCAATGAGGAAATGGAAGGAGGCTATACACATGCTATTCAATGAGGAAATGGAAGGAGGCTATACACATGCTATTCAATGAGGAAATGGAAGGAGGCTATACACATGCTATTCAATGAGGAAATGGAAGGAGGCTATACACATGCTATTCAATGAGGAAATGGAAGGAGGCTATACACATGCTATTCAATGAGGAAATGGAAGGAGGCTATACACATGCTATTCAATGAGGAAATGGAAGGAGGCTATACACATGCTATTCAATGAGGAAATGGAAGGAGGCTATACACATGCTATTCAATGAGGAAATGGAAGGAGGCTATACACATGCTATTCAATGAGGAAATGGAAGGAGGCTATACACATGCTATTCAATGAGGAAATGGAAGGAGGCTATACACATGCTATTCAATGAGGAAATGGAAGGAGGCTATACACATGCTATTCTGAGGAAATGGAAGGAGGCTTACACATGCTATTCAATGAGGAAATGGAAGGAGGCTATACACATGCTATTCAATGAGGAAATGGAAGGAGGCTATACACATGCTATTCAATGAGGAAATGGAAGGAGGCTATACACATGCTATTCAATGAGGAAATGGAAGGAACTATACACATGCTATTCAATGAGGAAGTGGAAGGAGGCTATACACATGCTATTCAATGAGGAAATGGAAGGAGGCTATACACATGCTATTCAATGAGGAAATGGAAGGAGGCTATACACATGCTATTCAATGAGGAAATGGAAGGAGGCTATACACATGCTATTTAATGAGGAAGTGGAAGGAGGCTATACACATGCTATTCAATGAGGAAATGGAAGGAGGCTATACACATGCTATTTAATGAGGAAATGGAAGGAGGCTATACACATGCTATTCAATGAAATGGAAGGAGGCTAAACACATGCTATTCAATGAGGAAACTGAGGTTATACAAACTGTTCACTTAGGAAATATAATGTTACTGTATACATGCTATTGATTCTCATTATGTTTCTCCTTTATCTCACTCCACTAAGTCTAAATGTATACATACAGATGTAGGATCTTAATTTGAGCCAGTTTGCTACAGCAGGAAAATAATCTTGCAACAACAGGACATTTCTCGTTAGGGCAAATCAAGTCTGACATTTTAAAGTGGAAATTACAAACTTTAGAAGCCTTTTTCTACCTTGAATACACTACAAGTCAGGAAAATTCTCAGCAACAAAATAATGATCAAATGAAGATCCTACATTTGTATGAACAGTCAAGCACAATTAGTACCGTTAACCTTCTGGAATTTCAAACCATCAGATATTCACTGCTGTTGATATCTAATGCAATCAGTCATAGACGCTGCTACACCTGTGAGTGTGTGTGAGTGTTAGTGTATATGAATGTGTGTGTGTGTGTGTGTGTGTCATTACAATATTATGGCTTGTCTCTCAGCAGGCTGGGGGATAAACCCATCTGTTTTTGTTGCTGAGTTAATGATGGGTGGAAGGAGAAAAATGTCTTTGCCTTGCGATAGGCTAAATGTGCCTGCCTTTACCTTGTGTCTGGCTGCTTGGCTGTTTGGTTGTTTGTACGTGTGTGGAAACGGTGACTAAGACCCAGCCTCTCCCTCCATCCCGTCTCCCCCTTTCTCACAGTGTCTTTCCTTGCCTCTCTCTCTCCCTCCCCACCTCTCCCTCCTTCCCTGTTCACCTCTCCTTCACTCCCCACCTCTCCCTGCCTCTCTCTACCCACCTCGCCCTCCTTCCCCATCTCTCCCTGCCTCTCCCTACCCAACTCGTCCTCCTTCCCCACCTCTCCCTGCCTCTCCCTACCCACCTCGCCCTCCTTCCCCACCTCTCCCTGCCTCTCCCCACCTTTCCTTCCTTCCCCACCTCTCCCTGCCTCTCCCTACCCAACTCGTCCTCCTTCCCCACCTCTCCCTGCCTCTCCCTACCCACCTCGCCCTCCTTCCCCACCTCTCCCTGCCTCTCCCCACCTCTCCTTCCTTCCCCACCTCTTTCTGCCCCTCCCTACCCACCTTTCCTTCCCTCCCCACCTCTCCTTCCGTCCCCTCCCTGCCCACCTCTCCCTATCTCTACCTCCCTCCCAGCCATTCAGTATTACTGAGGTAATGATGGGAGTTGAGATCTGTTGACAAACTAGAGCAGCGATGCATTCAGACTCCTTTATAACACAAACGTTGTCTTTCTGTTTTAATGAGGCAAAACTTTATTCAAGCAAGTAGCCTACACCTGGAGAGTGAACGGGGGGAAAAATGCTTAGATAGGATCATAGTGTATTCCACAACAGGAGAGAAAGGAGAGTGCTTCTCCTTGATGCTCTCCTCTCTCAGGTTCATACACAGCAGTACAGAACAGAACAGTGCTGTTTTATAGATGAAAGTATTTTTTCCAGGCTAGTTTCCACAAACTCTCATTAAAAGTCCTGCGTTCCTTTTCCGTCTAAATGTTGCTGGCAGACAAACATGCTAATGGTCAACTGGAGCCTTCTCCAAAAGCTCTTAGCTCTGATCCCTTCTCAAGCTGTTGACTGTTTTACTGATGGGAAAGAGAGAGAGAAAAGGAGGGGGAGACAGAGAGGAGGAGGGGAGAGAGAGAGCAGCAGGGGGGAGAGTGAGAGAGAGGGGGAGAGAGAGAGGGGAGAGAGAGAAGGAGGGGGGAGAGAGAGAGAAGGAGGGGGGAGAGAGAGTATGAGGGGGAGAGAGAGAGGAGGAGGGGGGGAGAGAGAGAAGGAGGGGGGAGAGAGAGGAGGAGGGGGAGAGAGAGAGAAGGAGGGGGAGAGGGGAGAGAGAGAGGAGGAGGGGGAGAGAGAGAGAAGCAGGGGGGAGAGTGAGAGAGGGGGGGGGAGAGAGGGGGGAGGGGGATGGAGAGGAGAGGAGAGAGAGAGGGAAGAGAGGGTTAGGGAGAGAGTAAGATAGAGGGGGGGTCTATAGACAATGTAACTCCCACAGTATGCAGTGAGTCTTGGCTTGGGTTACAGCAAGGTATGATAACATGGTTAAAGAATGGTTATGACTTCCCTCCAATGAGAGAGCAGAGATTCACCTCATTTACCCTCTGAAGATTAGGTGAGTCAGTTACAGTAGGATGCTGTCAGACATTTGTCTCTCTCTGTAAACTATTAGATGCTCTTCTAAAAGCTACTTGTATATTTCTTATGCATCCTACCTTATGCCTCCTAGCTCCTAGCTACCGTATGCTTCCTAGCTACCATGTGCCTCCTAGCTATTGTATGCCTCTTATCTCCTAGATACCTTGTGCTTCCTAGCTCCTAGATACCTTGCGTGTCCTAGCTCCTAGCTACCTTATGCCTCCTAGTGCCTAGCTACCTTTGTCCAAGCTCCTAGCTACCTTGTGCCTCTTAGCTCCTAGATACCTTGCGTGTCCTAGCTCCTAGATACCTTGTGTGTCCTAGCTCCTAGCTACCTTATGCCTCCTAGTGCCTAGCTACCTTTGCCCGAGCTCCTAGCTACCTTGTGCCTCTTAGCTCCTAGATACCTTGCGTGTCCTAGCTCCTAGATACCTTGTGTGTCCTAGCTCCTAGCTACCTTATGCCTCCTAGTGCCTAGCTACCTTTGTCCGAGCTCCTAGCTACCTTGTGCCTCTTAGCTCCTAGATACCTTGCGTGTCCTAGCTCCTAGCTACCTTGTGTGTCCTAGCTCCTAGCTACCTTGTGTGTCCTAGCTGAGCTGGCTGTAGCTTGCTGTTTTTTCTACCTCCATGTCATTAGCAGTGATTTATAGGTTTGCCTGTTGAGACACTGATGGTGCCATGCCACTACACCGTGTTAACCACATCAGAGCACCAGCCTCACCCCGCTACTCACTCTCTCTTCTCCTCATCTCTTCTCTCCTCAGCCCTCCTCTTGCCGTTGGGTTGATTAATCACAGCACAACACATGGGCCTCACTGCACAACAAACAAATGCAAACACGCACACATGCACACATACACAATCACACCCACATACAATTAGCAGACCTTTGTTTTTAGCAGCCAGGGTATCAACAATAGCCATTGTTTTTCCAGTGTATAGTATCCATTCTACCCAGACAGTGTAATAAATAGAGGGTTGTCAAGGGAGACCCAGAGCTGTTCTGTGACTGGCTGGTTATCTCACAACATTTCCTCCCTGCCATCAGAATGCCACTAGACTGCAGCACAGCCATCTACCAACATGTCTGCTCACACTGAACATAATTGCCTAGCACAGATGTGCCTGTCTGGCTGGCTGCCCAGTATTAAAGAAGTACATATTCATGCTCCCATTCACACTGGTATTCACTCCTTAATGTGGTGTGGTGGGGCTGTCATTAAAAAAAGTGTGTGTGTGTGTATGCCCGTGTGTGTCTGGATGTAAATGTGTGTTTTAGTACTTAAATAAATCCACTGTATTCTCTGTCTCCCTCCATATTTAGATATTATATCACATGAAATTCCCTGAGAGTCAGCTTGTCTGCATTGCTCTGGGCAGGAGAACGCCTGCTGTTGACATCTATATGGACACAGCCATGCTAGAGGCTCTGTGGCTCTCTCACCGACACACACACACACTAACCAATGTTTGTTATGTTGAATATGTCTCCTTCTCTGTAAAGAATTACACATCTTGTGTTGTTGAAAATTATAAACATATAATTATAATTAAATATTGTTTAAACAAAGATGGGGAGAATGGAGAGATGGGGAACCTGCTGTTTATGTCCGTATGTTAGGCCATGCTACAGAGGGCTTCACTGTGGTGTCTGTTTAAACTGACCTGGAGGGACCTCTGCCATACGGACACTACTGGCACTGAGACCATCAACACATGGACTCTGACTGAACTGAAAGCCTGTTTGGACCCCAGAAAGAGTAATGGCAATCCTAATAAATACTAAAGCCTGAACAAGATATTTAACCATACCATGATGAACCGACTTCTTCACAGATTCATCATCTAATCAGTTATTGTGTGTCCTCTCTGGGTGGCTCATTGTGAACAGTAATTTTATTGCTCTGTCAATCAGTCTGTCAGTTAGTGTTAATCTCTAACTGACACGTTCTCCTTCCGTATGCTGTCTAAGGGTCATCTTTGAGCCAACAGGAGGGGCTTGTCAGTGTCTTCATCCATGATGTAATTATCCCAGTCATGTCGTAAAGCAGTCTACAGCTCAGTCCCGCCCTGAGCCACCAAACATACACGTACCCAGCTGGCGCCCAATGGGTCAACCCTTGAATGAGACAAAAGGGGGGTGGGACAGTATTATGTCATTGTCTGATTCCTTTTCATCATATAGCCAGTTCTCCCAGCTGCAACAGTAAGGCTAGGGCAGGACTGCTCTCTGTCTCTGGGTCTCTCTCTCTAGTCCTCCCTGGCTTTGGGGACAGGGTGTGTGCTGCCTGCATGCTATCGCTGATCCATACACCAGACCTGACATCTGGACTGCCTGCACCTCAATAATCTACAGAACCTTCCTCTCCTTTACTCCATCTATTCTGCACTGGTCTGAAAATAGAGAGGACAGAAGGCAGAGAAGAGGGAACCACTTGTTGAGGTGCAGAATTGGGCTGACAGTGGTCTTGAGTTGACAGTTACATAGCTGCTCTATACCTTTTCCTCTCCTCTCCTCTCCTCTCCTCTCCTCTCCTCTCCTCTCCTCTCCTCTCCTCTCCTCTCCTCTCCTCTCCTCTCCTCTCCTCTCCTCTCCTCTCCTCTCCTCTCCTCTCCTCTCCCTCCTGTCTGTTCTCAGGGACACTCCCCTGTAGCAGATGGATGGTTCTCAGCTGGCTCTAGAGGATATTGATCGTCAGGATCTAAAGAGTTTCTCATCGTCTGAGCTGTAGCTAATGGATTCACTTCCTCCTTGTAGATTGTTCACTGAGTTTGAGTCAAAAGAGGGAATGAACGGCCTATTGGGTTTGCAAGAAGAGCCAATGTTAGCCAAGAATCTCTCTCTGTGTGTGTGTGTGTGTGTGTGTGTGTGTGTGTGTGTGTGTGTGTGTGTGTGTGTGTGTGTGTGTTTAAATGGTATGGCATCAGGTGTATGACATCACCAGAGCCAGATCATGGTAGTCTGAGAGAAAGTAATAACACTGGATTAACAACGGATTAACAGCTTCACTGTCGCAGCATTCTGTTTGCTCCCCCCTCTTTCACCTCTCCCTCTCCTCCCCCTCTCCAGCTGTATAGACAACTCCCTGTGACAGGAGAAGAGTAGAGGTAGTAATGGAATTTACATATATCAGGACTACTATAGCTGTATCTGGAGCGGAGGTGATGGATGGTCCTAACCGTGTGCTGCAACACCACACAGCACAGCATTGCCTGTGTGTGTGTGTGTGCGTCTCAGTGGGTGTGTGTGTGTGAGTGTAATTTACAGCCAGAGATGGTCACTCTCAGTCCACTCTATCACTGTGATGTATGGAGGAGAGAGAGGGGGGGGGGAGAGAGGAGGATAAGATAGCAAGGAGAGAAAAGAGGAAAAACACATAGGGAGAAATGCAAGGTGGAGGTAAAACAGGCGTCTGTTGGAAGGCTGGCTGCGGAGTGGAACAGAGAAGGGAGAGATATAGAGAGAATGATGACTTGTTTTGCTGTGGCTGTAGCTGTAGCTTCTGTCCTCTGACTATAGAGGACGAGGGCATCCTAGGTGTCAGGGCAGGGGATGGATGGAGAGAGGTAAGGAATGGAAAGAGGGAGGGAGGGATTGAGGGAGAGAGGGAGGAATGGAAAGAGGGAGGGAGGGATTGAGGGAGAGAGGGAGGAATGGAAGGCCCGACTGGTGCCATACACTCGTTAATCTCTGCCAGCCTGCTGCATATTTTGGGGGCAGAGGCCTGGGTGTGAATATATGATTCTGGAGCTGTGTGTGTGTGTGTGTGTGTGTGGGTGATGCATTGATGCCTGGGCATGACTATGATTTCCATGATGCAGCTGTCCCAAAGGCCTTAAGGAGCAGGACAATGCAAAGGCTGAGAGATGGTGTGTGTGTGTGTGTGTGTGTGTGTGTGTGTGTGTGTGTGTGTGTGTGTGTGTGTGTGTGTGTGTGTGTGTGTGTGTGTGTGTGTGTGTGTGTGTGTGTGTGTGTGTGTGTGTGTGTGTGTGTGTGTGTGTGTGTGTGTGTGTGTGTGTGTGTGTGTGTGTGTGTGTGTGTGTGTGTGTGTGTGTGTGTGTGTGTATGTGTGTGTGTGTGTGTGTGTGTGTGTGTGTGTGTGTGTGTGTGTGTGTGTGTGTGTGTGTGTGTGATGCATTGATGCCTGGGCATGACTATGATTTCCATGATGCTGTCGTCCCAAAGACCTACTTTGGAGTCCAATACTAAAGCAGCAGTTTATAGAGACTATTAAAATCACAACACTGCCTCCGTTGTTTTCATTTATCAGTCATCACCAGTCAGTCAGTGTGGATGTGGAACGTCTTTTGTCAATGGGTTCATCTGTAAAAACGTCTGTTTCAATGTGTTGTCCTTACTTTGCCTCTATGATCCGATACTAAACATGCTATACATTCTAGACTGGGCCGTCCTCCTCCTCCACCTCCACTCAGAGTTTCCATAGACCCTGCACATTCCTAAGGTTTCTGCTCCATATCACCATAGCTGCGGTTCACATCTCATGTGTTCTGCCCCAAAAGGACCTAGGCCTTAAGGCATTGGCTTCTGTGGTTTGTGATCTCATGTCTAGACCAGCTGTCTCCTGCCTGCTCACAGTGTTTCTCTCTTTCTCTCCACTTTGCCATCACACCCACAGCTGAGTCAAGGGAAAATATGACATATCTTCCTCTCCATCTCTCCCTCTCACTGCATCTTCCCCTCCATCTCTCCCTCTCACTGCATCTTCCTCTCCATCTCTCCCTCTCACTGCATCTTCCTCTCCATCTCTCCCTCTCACTGCATCTTCCTCTCCATCTCTCCCTCTCACTGTATCTTCCTCTCCATCTCCCCCTCTCACTGCATCTTCCTCTCCATCTCTCCCTCTCACTGCATCTTCCTCTCCATCTCTCCCTCTCACTGCATCTTCCTCTCTCCCTTTTTAATTTAAAAGGTGCTCGGGACATTAAGGGCTTTCAGGTGCTCGGGACAAAAGGGGGTTTCACTGATGTGAGATTAAACTGTGAACGAGGGAACTGCAGTATGAGACCTAGAAGGATGGGGAAATGATGAGAGATCAGAGAGGAGACAGGACACTTTATTCCCACTCTTCTCTTCCCACATGTCTTTTTCTCTCTCTCTCACTCACCCCCTCCTTCCCCATTTCTCTCTTTGTGTGAGAACTAATGAGCTGAGCATTAGTTGTAGATAACATTACTATGGCAACAGGACTCAAATATCTCTCATCTCAATAAGACATCAATGTTTTAGGTCATTCTCTTCCCAATGTAACGGTTTTCTATATGCGAAGGAGAGTCGGACCAAAATGCGGCGTGGCTATTGTGATTCGTGTTTAATGAAAACAAATGGAAACACGAATCAAATACAAAAAACAACAAACGTAATGTGAAAACCGAAAACAGCCTATACTGGTGTAAACTAACACAGAACAGGAACAAGGACAATCACCCACGACAAATTCAAAGAATATGGCTGCCTAAATATGGTTCCCAATCAGAGACAACGATAAACACCTGCCTCTGATTGAGAACCACTTCAGACAGCCATAGACTAAGCTAGAACACCCCACTAAGCTACAATCCCAATACCTGTGAAAAACCCCAAGACAAAAACACACCACATACCAAAACCCATGTCACACCCTGGCCTGACCAAATAAATAAAGAAAACACAAAATACTAAGACCAGGGCGTGAGGGGAGGGTCCGGGTGGGCGTCTGTCCATGGTGGCGGCTCCGGCGGGGGACGTGGACCCCACTCCAACAAAGTCTTAGTCCATCTTCCTCGCATCCTTAGATAGGCGACCCTCGCCGCCGACCTTGGCCTAGTAGCCCTCACCAAGGACCCCACTGGGCTGAGGGGCAGCTCGGCACTGAGGGGTAGCTCGGGACTGAGGGGTAGCTCGGGACTGAGGGGAAGCTCGGGACTGAGGGGAAGCTCAGCACTGAGAGGAAGCTCAGCACTGAGAGGAAGCCCAGGCAGGTAGTTGGCTCTGGCAGATCCTGGCTGGCGGTTCTAGCAGATCCTGGCTGACTGGCGGATCTGGAAGAGTCTGGCTGACTGGCGGATCTGGAAGAGTCTGGCTGACTGGCGGATCCTGGCTGACTGGCGGACCTGGAAGATCCTGGCTGACTGGCGGATCTGGAAGAGTCTGGCTGACTGGCGGATCCTGGCTGACTGGCGGATCTGGAAGATCCTGGCTGACTGGCGGATCCTGGCTGACTGGCAGATCTGGAAGATCCTGGCTGACTGGTGGATCCTGGCTGACTGGTGGATCTGGAAGATCCTGGCTGACTGGTGGATCTTGGCAGACTGGCAGCTCTGGCTGCTCCATGCTGACTGGCAGCTCTGGCTGCTCCATGCTGACTGGCGGCTCTGGCTGCTCCATGCTGACTGGCGGCTCTGGCTGCTCCATGCTGACTGGCGGCTCTGGCTGCTCCATGCTGACAGGCGGCTCTGGCTGCTCCATACTGACTAGCTTGGGACCCAAACACTGCTTACTAATACATTTCTTGCTGTTTGGGGGTTTGGGCTGTGTTTCCATACAGCACTTTGTGACATCAGCTGATTTAAGAAGGTCTTTATAAATGAATTTGATTGATTGATTGATTGATTGATTGATTGATTGACCTGTAAAGCTCAGAAAAGATGCATTTGCAATATGTACATGTTAGTAACTAAACAGGGGTTCTCAGAGTCTCTTAGCGTCTTTAGGAGAAATTGTCTGTTGTGGTCACACAGCTTTAGTGCTGCACTGTGGTTTTGGTTGTTAAATCATGCTTCATTAGATAATTATCTTCATGAGACGTTGTCTGTCTCTGCAAAAAACATTATTGGCATCTCCTTAACATTACCAGAGCCCGATTGCACAGACAACACATCACACTGACTGAGACAATGGGTCTCTGTTGAAAATCAGTTCTTACTAATATCTCAGAGTTGTCAGGATGTGTCAGAGAGTGTTTATTCTGATGGTGAGCACCAGTGTGTTGTAATCAGTAGAGATGGTAATATGTCTTCAGGGAGCTCCAGTGATGAGGGCAGATTGACGGCTCATTTAGGTTTGACTCTGGTGCAGTGGGCGGACATCTTGGATTGCCTCAGCCTTCTCCCTCACTGGTTCAGCTCTGTCACTGGGTTTTTGAGGTACGACTTCTCGCCGTGTCGCTACTGTAGTGGACAGTCTAAACACGTCCTGTCCTCCTCTCTCCCTACGTGGTAATACTTTATAGCTACAGTGAAGAAGACAAGGGCATGTCACATCCACGTGTGCTCTCATGCATAACACCACAGCTAGTTTCTACTTGTGTTAAATGGAGTTGTCTGCCAAAGGCTCTTTGAATCATGTTTGTCCTTGGAAATATGTTTTGAAGATCCGGGCAGTAAAGACTGGAGTTTGTTTTTCAGACTAGCAGTCACACAGACAAGCAGTCACACAGACTAGCAGTTACACAGACTAGCAGTCACACAGACTAGCAGTCACACAGACTAGCAGTCACACAGACTAGCAGTCACACAGACTAGCAGTTACACAGACTAGCAGTCACACAGACTAGCAGTCACACAGACTAGCAGTTACACAGACTAGCAGTTACACAGACTAGCAGTTACACAGACTAGCAGTTACACAGACTAGCAGTCACACAGACTAGCAGTTACACAGACTAGCAGTCACACAGACTAGCAGTTACACAGACTAGCAGTTACACAGACTAGCAGTCACACAGACTAGCAGTCACACAGACTAGCAGTCACACAGACTAGCAGTCACACAGACTAGCAGTTACACAGACTTGCAGTCACACAGACTAGTAGTTACACAGACTAGCAGTCACACTTCAGGCTTTATTCTGAATCCTCAGTCAACATCACAGATGAAAATACAATCTGAACTGAAACACTATGAAATGAGAAGACTGATGAGAATGAGAAGGCCCAAATGTGTAAAATGTAACTGGATTCTGTATATTCTGGATATAAAGATATTTATAATGACCATTGGTAATCACATTTGAAAGTCAAATGCACCTTCAAAAAGACAAATGTGACTCAAGAACATGGATTTGGTCTTACGTTGCGAAATGTGGAATTGTTTTTTACATTGGATAAAAGTAGAGACTCTACACAATGGTATATCATATGCTGCATTTTTGAGGAACAATGGGAAAGTAATTCTGCTTTGAAAGTTGATAAACTTGTAAACTCGCTTTTGAGATAATGGCCTTGGTATCTGGTATCTAGTGAAGAGCTCTTCTTTGTCTACACCCATTCAGCATCGTCCACATCCTCTTAAGCTTTAGCCCACCCATCTCGTTTTGCTCTCGGAGCGTTCACAGCTCACACTTGACCCTCTGGCCGATGATTTGTTTACCTCTGGATAACATGAAAACTGCCTAACCAGCTCTGCTGGCAACAATGTCATCACGCTTTTTTGCAGATGTTTACTGGTCACTGGCCATATTCAACGGGTGTCGTACACTTTAGCTTAAGACATGTAGATAGCTAGCTAGCTCGGTAAACAATGAACCTAGCTAGGTAAACAACATGTAAGATCACACACGTCGCGTAACGTTAGCTAATGAGCCAGCCAGCTAACGTTAGCTAGTTAAACAACAATGAACATAGTGCCAAATCATGTCATTACTACCCTGCATGAATTTACTGGGAGCTAACCAACCAGGTTCAATGTTAGCTAACTAATATTAGGCTGTAGCTAGCAAAGCACATGGCTGTGGGATACGAATAATAACGTCATACACTTAACGTTAGCTAAGGAGCCAGCCAGCTAATGTTAGCTAGCTAGCTAACAGTACACTTTAGCTTAAGACATGTAGCTAGCTAGCTAGGTAAACAATTAACCTAGCTAGGTAAACAATTAACCTAGCTATGTAAACAACGTGTAAGATCACACACTTCACGTAATGTTAGCTAACAAGCCAGCCAGCTAACGTTAGCTAGATAAACAACAATGAACATAGTGCCAAATCATGTCGTTACTACCCTGCATGAATCTGCTGGAAGCTAACCAACCAGGTTCAATGTTAGCTAGCTGGTAACGCTAATGAACTTATCCTCTGCAGCAGAGGTAACTCTGGGTCTTCCTTTCCTGTGGTGGTCCTCATGAGAGCCAGTTTCATCGTAGCGCTTAATGGTTTTTGCGACTGCACTTGAAGAAACTTTCAAAGTTCTTGAAATTTTCCATATTGACTGACCTACATGTCTTAAAGTAAGGATGGACTGTCATTTCTTGTTGCTTGTTTGAGCTGTTCTTACCATAGTATGGACTTGATCTTTTACCAAATAGGGCTATCCTCTGTATACCACCCCTACCTTGTCACAACACAACTGATTGGCTCAAACGCATTAAGAAGGAAACACAAATAAACTTTTAACAAGACACACCTCTTAATTGAAAATCATTCGAGGTGACTACCTCATGAAGCACTGGTTGAGAGAATGCCAAGAATGTGCAAAGCTGTCATCAAGACAAAGGGTGGCTACTTTGAAGAATCTCAAATATAAAATACTACATGGTTACTACATGATTCCACGTGTCATTTCATAGTTTTGATGTCTTCACTATTATTATACAATGTAGAAGATAGTACAAATAAAGAAAAATTATTTAATGAGTCGGTGTGTCCAAACGTTTGACTGGCACTGTAGGTAGAAACTCCCGAATGTCATTTTTGGTGAGTTTGAACATTTACAAGCGAATGTGAACGAGAGATGCTCGTCTGAAGGAAGAACAGTACTGGCTCAAGAGCAGCATGTGTCTGTGTGGAGCCTGGAGTCGCCAGGGCAACGGGACTGCTTGCTCTACTCAGAGGAGATGGGGGAAGAGAAGACGGGCAAGAGCAGCATGTGTCTGTGTGGAGCCTGGAGTCGCCAGGGCAACGGGACTGCTTGCTCTACTCAGAGGAGATGGGGGAAGAGAAGACGGGCAAGAGCAGCATGTGTCTGTGTGGAGCCTGGAGTCGCCAGGGCAACGGGACTGCTTGCTCTACTCAGAGGAGATGGGGGAAGAGAAGACGGGCAAGAGCAGCATGTGTCTGTGTGGAGCCTGGAGTCGCCAGGGCAACGGGACTGCTTGCTCTACTCAGAGGAGATGGGGGAAGAGAAGACGGGCAAGAGCAGCATGTGTCTGTGTGGAGCCTGGAGTCGCCAGGGCAACGGGACTGCTTGCTCTACTCAGAGGAGATGGGGAAGAGAAGACGGGCAAGAGCAGCATGTGTCTGTGTGGAGCCTGGAGTCGCCAGGGCAACGGGACTGCTTGCTCTACTCAGAGGAGATGGGGGAAGAGAAGACGGGCAAGAGCAGCATGTGTCTGTGTGGAGCCTGGAGTCGCCAGGGCAACGGGACTGCTTGCTCTACTCAGAGGAGATGGGGAAGAGAAGACGGGCAAGAACAGAGAGGAGAAAAGAAAACGATATGAAGTCAAGACGGTGGCAGCTGTACACAGGAAAAAATATAAAACGCATAAGAAATATCTTGCTGTGTTTTGTAAATACAGATATAAAATGCTTGATATTGTGATTTCTGCTCGGCATCATACTAATTTTGTGCTCCAGTTGCACTTCTTCACTCGGATTAGAATTACCAATGGGATCCTATCAGTAGAAGATGCTCTGACTGATGCAGCTACTTTTCCCCAGTACGTTTCTCGGTGGAGCAGCCAACTTTTCTCCAGTAAAAAGATGAACTTGAAACAAAACATTAGGAAATGTAGCTGGCTACATTCTTTCTATGATAAAGATTAGAAATATGACGGCCATGTATTGTTTTTGCAAAAAAAAACTGCTTTTTCATTGTAAGCTTATTTACTTGTGTGGCTGCCAGCCAAACAGTGTTGTACTTCCATTGTCATCTGATGAAAATAAAACTATTTTCTGCCAATTGTGTTGCACTAATGTATTTTCTGTGAAGGAAAACCATAGTTTCACGTCCCTGATCACTCTATTGATGCCATTAAAACCACTGTTGACTTTCATTCTAAAACGCGACCGCTGTCAATACACAGCTCCTGCTTTCTCCTGTGGTGCTCTTATTCAAATGTATTGGAAAACTTCAAATAAATAGTTTCAATGGTATTGACAGTATTGAAAAACCATCCCATGGCTATTTCCAAATACTGTATATAGGGTATACTGCCCAAGCCTAATTTTGTTATTATTCATAAATATTATATTGTTTCTATGATTCAGGCCCACAATAGCGGAGTGAGAGTAGAAACTGTAAATTAGTATTCAGTAGTAAATTACATCTCTCTGCCTTTGATCACAGTGTGATAACAACTAGCACAAGGCCTGCTAGTGTTGACAGCCCTCACCACGTCTATATCTCCAAACACAGCACAACACAGCAGAGGAGTACAGCAGCACAGTAGCACAGCCATTGTCAAGGTGACAATAGACAACATGTCCCTCCTTGCTACTGAAAAAATGTACTAATGTCTGACAAATAGACGCTGTATGGTGGGGAAGGAAGAGGGATTTGAAAGCACAGAGAACCTCCTCCCTTATCTCTCTCTCCTTCCCGCTCTCTATCATCTCCTTCCCCCTCTCTCTCCCTCTCTCTCAATCTCTCTCTTATTTTTTTCTCGCCTTAAGGCTTTCTGTTCTTTAATTGCTGTGTATCAGACGAGGAGTTGCTGTTGCTTGCTCTGTGAATAAGCTCCTCCATGCAACGGTGGTTCCATTACAATCACCAGAGACCCATCTGTACAGGAAAGGACTGTGTGTGTGTGTGTGTATGTGTGTGTGTGTGTGTGTGTGTGTGTGTGTGTGTGTGTGTGTGTGTGTGTGTGTGTGTGTGTGTGTGTGTGTGTGTGTGTGTGCATGCAAATGACTGTATCTTTGCGAGTAGGTGTGTGCGCGTGTGCGTGCGCGTGTGTGTGTGTGCGTGCGTGCGTGCGTGTGTGTGTGCGTGCGTGTGTGTGTGTGTGTGTGTGTGTGTGTGTGTATGTGTGTGTGCATGCAAATTACTATATCTTTGCGAGTGCGCGTGTGCGTGTGTGTGTGTGTGTGCGTGCGTGCGTGTTTGTGTGTGCGTGCGTACGTGCGTGTGTGTGCGTGCGTGCGTGTGTGTGTGTGTGTGCGTGCGTGCGTGTTTGTGTGTGCGTGCGTACGTGCGTGTGTGTGTGTGTGTGTGATTCAGTGGTGGTAGCTTGCAGCAGCACCCAGAATAGATTTCGCTCTTTGTTACATACCGAACCGTCTCAGATTCGGAATTAAATAAACTTTATTGTTTGCTGCTGTAGCTCTCAAGACAATAAAGCAGCAGGATTATTGTGGAGCGTTTAGTGAGAGGTTCGTGTCGATTGTGCGTTTTAGCGATAAAGAACCGTAGCTCGTCCTCAGTGCTTCATTTCCTGTGGTTATTCATTAGCAAAAAATAAACATTCTAGCAGAGCAGTAATCTGTTTTTTTTCTTCACATCAGTGTTCTGTACTCCCATACAGTCCTATAGGAGACTCAGCCACATAGCTAACATTTTACATTCTAGTAATTTAGCAGATGCTCTTATCCACAGCGACGAGGGTTAAGTGCCTTGCTCAAGGGCACAGACCGATTTGTCACCTAGTCGTCTTTGGTATTCGAACGAGCAACCTTTCGGTTACTGGGCCAACAAGCTTAATCGCTAGACTACCTGCGTCCAAAAACAAACATTACTCACAGAGAGACTTATAGGTTATAAAGACATTGTTTAGATTGTAAATCACATTTTTAGGGGTCTAGCTTGGTCATTCTGTCAGACCGGATGATTTAACCTTTATTTAGGCAGGTTCTGAACTCATTAATTCAAAATCTCTTTTGCACTAGCGAGCATCAGCTCAGAGGCTAATCATAGTCTGACAAGGACAGAAGAATGGCTATGGCATTGGTCACATCAGTGTGTGTAAGAGAGAGAGAAAGAGATGAGAGATTGTGGAACATTCTTGATCCCGTACCTTACCACGCGTTGCATCAAGTGGCCTGGAGTTCCAGGAGAAATAATTGGAGTTATCTCCAATTTAATATGGGTCTCTGTCACTGTCTCTCATGTCTCTTTCCCTCCCCCCGTCCCTCCTCTGAGGAGTCTCTTCTCTCTCTCCCTCCCTCCCTACCTCTCTGTTCTCCTTCTCTCTATCTCTCTCTGTCTCTCTCTCTCTCTCTCTCTCTCTCTCACACTCTCATTTACCTCCCTCCCTCCCCCTCTTTCTTTCTTCTTCCCCCCCCTCTCTCTCTCTCTCTCTCTCTCTCTCTCTCTCTGAATGAATATGTGCAGCGAAAACATCTGTGTCTCTCATCAGAGCTCTGGAACTCAAACTGCTCGGCCCGTCCAAAACTTGAAGGTGTGTGTGTATGGAGGGAGAGACCTTAATGTGATTGTGATAGGGTCAGGGAGACTATGCTTAGGGTTGTGTGTATAAGTATGTGTGTGTATAGGCGTGAACATGTGTGTGAGTGTCCAAGCTCCCTCTGATTGCAGTCTGTGTTGTATTTGCAACACTCTGCTGTTCATTAACAGGAGGTCTCTTCCTGGATATTATTTGTCTGTGATTGGTTACACATGTTCAGCCAGGGTTGATACACAACTCCCTGCTCTCTACACTGCCTCCTCTTAGATGTGGATCCCTGTGCGCGTGTGTTTGTGTGTGTTTGTGTGTGTGTGTTTGTGTGTGTTTGTGTGTGGGCATCTTTAGTTTAAACTTGATTATAATTAGATGGGAAGGGAACATACGGAGCTGCCTTAGCTCACTGAGTCTGTCAATCAGCCCGATTAGAGAGCTGCTGTACAATACACTGCGCGCACACACACACACACACACACACACACACACACACACACACACACACACACACACACACACACACACACACACACACACACACACACACACACACACACACACACACACACACACACACTTAGCCTACTGACTTAATTTCCTTTCTGATATTGTCTTTATCAACGTCTTTGCTTCTGAATGAACATTTTGTCATCGATGACGTGAATCAAACTGATGGAGATGTGTGTTGCCTAGCCAAGCTTTTCTTATCTGGTCTGTCTTTGTCTCTCTCTCTCTCTCTCTCTCTCTCTCTCTCTCTCTCTCTCTCTCTCTCTCTCTCTGGATGTGTCTATTAATGGCACTGGCTGGCTTTGCAGTAGATGTCCTTGCAGGGAACTGACAGAACATATTCCCTGACACCCAATAAAACAATCATCATTTTTCTACCCTGCTCTGCACAAAGCAAATGTGTAGTGAATGGGGCTGTGGGATGCCTCTGTGTCTCTGTGTCTGTGTGTGTGTGTGTGTGTGTGTGTGTGTGTGTGTGTGTGTGTGTGTGTGTGTGTGTGTGTGTGTGTGCGTGTGCGTGTGCGTGTGCGTGTGTATGTGTGTGTGTGTGATCTCCATGTCCTATGTGTTGTAGATGTAGCAGACATTATACTGCTGTGGGAACAAAAGCCACAACTCGGTTGTTGTTGCTCTCTGTGATCTAAACTCAGACTGTTGCCTTTTTTAGAATGATATCATTACCCTATACGGCTTGCCCCTTCTCTCCCTCTCTCGACTGTGTAAATATTCATAGCTAAGATTGACACTGTGTGTGTGTGTGTTTGTGAAATGTCGAGCGACGCTAATTGTGCCGTCCTGCAGGGTTGGGGCTGTGAGCAACAGAAGGGAAGGTGTTTAAAATGCAGAGAGCAGTCACGGCTGGAGGAACGCTACAGCTCTCCTACGCACACACATACACACACTCTGGTTTCGCTCTCTCTCTGTCCATCTGGTCACTTTCTGTGTGACTAAGAGCCATCACCCCCTCACAAGCTGCAGGCTGCAACTTCCACTACCCCCTGCTCTCACAGTGTGAACATTCTCCATCCCACTATGCTGGAAAGCTAAACAATTGATATGCTGTAGATCTTAGTGTTTATACGGTCTATATACTGTACATCATGATGTTTTTGTACGGTGTCTGTATAGTGTATTGCATTAGAAAGCCCCTACTCCCCGTCCCTGTTTCTCTCTATAGAGACACTCCCCAGCCCCAGTGGTGTGGACAGATCGGCTTAGCAACTGAGGGTCAAACAGATACACAAGGGGGTCCAGGAGCCAGGGACGGTGAGACAATCTTACAGGGAGGATTGGATTCAGGGTTAAGAGTAATGTGTGTGTATATACTGTAGTATGTCTATGTATGGGTAGAGACAGTTGGCAAGGAGCCAACCTGCCCTCAACCTTCTGGGAGTCTGACTGTCACTCAACATGACAATCAAATCTAATGCACTTCTCTGACAAACACTTCCCTTTGGGTTTCCCTGGTGTGTGTGTGAAAAAACAGGCCAGTCTTATGGGGTTGCCAGTTGTGAGCTTCTGGCATAGAGTTCTCATTAGCCAGTCCTATGAGGGTTCTCATGTCTCCCCAAGAACACTTCTCACAACCTGGCAACATATTGACAGAGCCGCCTCTCCTCCCCCTCCTCTGGTCCTCTCCTCCCCTTCTCCCCTCCTCCTCTCCTCACCTCTCCTCTCCACCCATCTTCTCTCCTGTTTCAGCCCTAAGTGGATTAAATGGATGTGAAATGCGAGCTGGAGCACTGCTAATAGCATTTCTTGAATTTTAAGCGTGCCATGCTGGATTGATTCACATGGTAAAGAGGCCGGTATTGTAACGGAGACAAGCAGTGTGTCTACAATCACTAATGGGAATAGTTGATGTCTGGGAGTCATCTGGACAAACTGTACTATATTTAAACAGAATACACAATCAGCAGTCTGAGGGATTCACATGAGTTCAGTTTATCACACACACAACACCCAGATTTATCCAGGCAGATCGCACAAGAGTGACTTCGAAATTGGACGTCTATCCATGTCCTGAGGACGTCGGGAAAAGCCTTCAAAACTGGCAACTAGGGACAACAGTGTTAACTATTATCATCAAGAAGGCTTGGGTTTTGCTAGGGTGTTGTGGACAGGGGTGGTGGATGGGCGTAATCCCATGAGTCTGGATCAGAAAGTTGCGTGTTTGATCTGAATCAGAAGGTTTGATATACTGGTGGTAGACACTCATTTTAAATGTTTTGTTTTAAACCTATCCCAAACCTTAAACATTACCTTAATCATTTGGAATGCTTAAACGTGATATTTAAATCCTATCAAAAACCTTACCCTTTAAATTTGACTTTTGGAGGAAATCCCATGACTCTGGATCAGAAGGTTGCGTGTTCCACCCCAGTGGTAGACACTTGTTTTTCCAATTTTCTTCTATTCTGAATCTTAACCTTCTACATTTGGAGAAAAGGAACAATACTGAGCAAGAGGAGTCAATCCAGGGTGTCAAAAACACAATTTGAAGCAACTTTGAAATTTGACGTTTGGAGAAATGTGGATTAATGCCTAATTCTGCAGTGAGACTGTGAGAGCTTGTTGGATTTAGCATACGTGCCTTAATCTGAGTTGTGATGTGGCCACAGGCTTTGTTATGCATTCATTGTCTATCTGGTTCCACTTCACTGTGTTGGTGTGTGTGTGTGTGTGTGTGTGTGTGTGTGTGTGTGTGTGTGTGTGTGTGTGTGTGTGTGTGTGTGTGTGTGTGTGTGTGTGTGTGTGTGTGCGTGTGTGCGTGTGTGCGTGTGTGCGTGTATGCGTGTATGCGTGTGGGCAGTTTTGTTTTAGCATTATTATGAATCCACTGTCTTTCTTATTTACTCTCTACTGAGCGTGTGTGTATCTGTGAGCATGCACAGAATACAACACACACACACACAAGCTCGGTCACAACAATATACACACAATGAACACAAGCATGGAGGGCAGGAGGAAAACATTTCAGGGAGAAGGACGGCTCTCTTCCAAGCTGAATGTAGCATACTACATAGAATGAATCCATGTATTGGGCATGCATCCTAAGTGGTACGCTGGTATGGATAGGACACAGACATCACAGTGCAGTAGTCTGGCCCCTGCAACCAAGGATGCTCCTGAATCCCAAATCATTCTTTCCCGGGTAGCAGCTCAGAAGCTCCTTTATTCTTCAGAAACCCCAATTTCCAAAGCCAGCTCTGCAGGCAGGGAAAGAGAAAGAGAGAGAGTATCAGGTGTTAATTGCTGGTTGTTGTGCTTTGTATACGGTTTTTATGAGAGGCTAAAGCTGCTCTGTTTTAGAGCTAATAATAGACAGGGCTAATTATGAGTCCTGCCACGCTACTGTAACCTGATCAACTGATAATGGTGCTTAGGCAACACACAGCCTACAGCCAATAAAAACACACCACAGGAGTTGGGAGGCCTGGATATCTGCTATAGGCTAGACACAATACATCTATGTGCTTTCTACCATATAATCACATTTGATTTGAATTGCGATCATGTTTATGTATTATTAAACCCGGGAGATATTTCCTAAGATATGTATTTAGTCCTATAGTGTTGATATTTAATATGCCTATCGTTTATAGAAGTTTTCCTCAGAAAGCTCCTCTGATGGTTTCAATGGGATTAAATGCATATTGGCTTTGCTTCTGTGAACATCCTCCACAGAGTGCTCTTGCTCTGATCTCTCTCTCTCTCCCCCTCTCTCTTTCTCTTTGTTCTTTCTCTCTCTCTTTCTCTTTGTTCTCTCACTCACTCACTCACTCACTCACTCACTCACTCACTCACTCACTCACTCACTCACTCACTCACTCACTGTCTCTTTCTTTGTTCTCTCTCCATTCAATTCAAGGGGCTTTATTGGCATAGGAAACACATGTAAACATTGCCAAAGCAAGTGAGGTAGATAATATACAAAAGTGAAATAAACAATGAAAATGAACAGTACACATTACACTCACATAAGTTCCAAAAGAATCACAACTTTACAAATGTCATATGTATATATACAATGTTGTAACGATGTGCAAATAGCTAAAGTACAAAAGGGACAATAAATAAACATAAATATGGGTTGTATTTACAATGGTGTTTGTTCTTCACTGGTTGCCCTTTTCTTGTGGCAACAGATCACAGATCTTGCTGCTGTGATGGCACACTGTGGTATTTCACCCAGTAGATATGGGAGTTTATCAAAATTGGATTTGTTTTCAAATTCTTTGTGGATCTGTTTAATCTGAGGGAAATATGTGTCCCTCATATGGTCATACATTTGGCAGGAGGTTAGGAAGTGCAGCTCAGTTTCCACCTCATTTTGTGGGCAGTGTGCACATAGCCTGTCTTCTCTTGAGATCCAGGTCTGCCTACGGTGGCCTTTCTCAATAGCAAGGCTATGCTCACTGAGCATTTTTGGGTAAGTTTTGGGTAAGTCAGAGTGGTCAGGTATTCTGCCACTGTGTACTCTCTGTTTGGGGCCAAATAGCATTCTAGTTTGCTAATTTTTTTGTTAATTCTTTCCCATGTGTCAAGTAATTCTCTTTTTGTTTTCTCATGATTTGGTTGGGTCTAATTGTGTTGCTGTCCTAGGGCAACTGTGGGGTCTGTTTGTGTTCGTGAACAGAGCCCCAGGACCAGCTTGCTTAGGGGACTCTTCTTCAGATCCATCTCCCTGTAGCTCTTCTCCAGGTTCATCTCTCTCTCTCTCTCTCTCTCTCTCTCTCTCTCTCTCTCTCTCGTTATGTTTAATGCTGCTTTTCTAAAGTCCTGATTAGAGGTCATTGAGCAGTGACTGTTGTCCCGACCATGCCACTGTCTTTGTGCTGAATGGTACAAGTGGGCTGTCAGTCTCAACGTCGGCTCCTATAGAGGACAAGTGGAAGAGAATGTGGCTTTTTTCACGACTGCTTTACATATAGTAGGACTTTTTGTTTGAATACCAAAGTCTTTGTGTAGAAAGGTCTGTTTACATAGAGCACTGGCTTTTCTAGCGTGTCATTTTAGATGACCTAACAGAGTTACTTTTTTACTGTACCATGTGTTACGTACACTACTGTGCTGAGGGTTAATGTGAGCCAATATAACATCACTGTCGGGTGAAAACCTCTTATCTCCAAAACAGAAACTTATCAGGAAATTGAAAAAATTACCATATTTCCCATTAACGAACATACAATGATGAAACTTCAGAAGCTATTTTGAATAGAGTCACAATTTTCTTGGTCATATAGTAATGAAACGTTCAGAGTACATTGAGGGGAGTTACTGATTTCAATAAATGTACAAAAAATGAAAACTGTGTGTGATAGAATTGTGTGTGTGAGCACAGGAGTGTTTCCTCTGACTCTTCGTGTGCATCCTACATGTTATTACGTGTTATAAATACATTTATGAGGCATTATGAACCCCTCACAGACAGTGGTAGAGGAATAGCATGATATACACTGGAGTCAATAAAATATTTAACCGCTGAAATTGGTGTGTGACAGGGCAAATTAGCATATCTACGGCGTGTGATATTTGCTGTGTGTATTGCAGTTTTGGGCTGAAGTGAACCATTCATGCTCATGGATTAGGGCTTTTTCCAATGTCCAATGTGTCAATGTAAAAGGAAAATATTGAAAGTTAAAGTCAGTAGTAAAAGTGACCGAAAATATTATGTTGATAGATGAAGTGAGAGACGGAGATCTTTTGTCCTCCTGTATTTTTGATGAACTGCCCAAGATAGCAAAGAGAATTGAGCGAGACACATATTGGACTTTCTCACTTCTGTGGAATCAAATCTGTTTGAAACCATTGAGAAGCTTGTAATTCTAATGTTGATTTCTGAACGTTTTTTTAATCCTTAGATATGGACATCCTGCGTAACATTTGGGACTGATAAGCACCAGCCACATACCGTATATGGAGCACATTTAGTATCATGACACAAGGCGAGACCCAGATGCAGACACAGGAGGCAGATGGTTGGAGTCTTACAATATGTATGAATCCAATAGAGCAAGAGAATGGTCGTGGACAGGCAAAATGGTCAAAAACAGTTCAGTCCAAAGGGTACCGAAGGGCAAGCAGAATCAAGCTCAGGGCAGGCAGGATGTTCAGGCAGGCAGGAAAGTAGTCCAGAGTCAGGCAGGGGTCAAAACCGGGAGGACTATCAAAAAGAGAATAGCAAAAGGAGTACGGGAAAACACGCTGGTTGACTTGATTAACATACAAGATGAACTGGCACAGAGAGACAGGAAACACAGGGATAAATACACTGGGGAAAACAAGCCACACCTGGAGGGGGTGGAGACAATCACAAGGACAGGTGAAACTGATCAGGGTGTGACATTTAGATCTTTCTCCCACTACCACACTGTCCTGTTATTAAAATGTACCAAGGGAATGTCCATCCTATCCATACTAGCGTACCACTTAGGATGCATGCCCAATTAATGGATTCATTCTATGTAGTATGCTACATTCAGCTTGGAACAGAGCCGTCCTTCTCCCTGAAATGTTTTCCTCCTGCCCTCCATGCTTCTGTTCATTGTGTGTATACTGTGTGTGTGTGTGTGTGTGTGTGTGTGTGTGTGTGTGTGTGTGTGTGTGTGTGTGTGTGTGTGTGTGTGTGTGTGTGTGTGTGTGTGTGTGTGTGTGTGTGTGTGTGTGTGTGTGTGTGTGTGTGTGTGTGTGTGTGTGCC